>NW_015165830.1:431639-433920 GCF_001447785.1 Gekko japonicus
CATTGCCCTTCTTTGGGATTGGAATGTAAACTGACCTTTTCCAATCCTGTGGTTACTGTTGCATCTTCCAAATTTGCTGGCATATTGAGTGCAGCACTTTAACAACATCATCTTTTAAGACTTTGAATAGCTCAGCTGGGATACCATCACCTCCGCTAGCTTTGTTGTTAGTAATGCTTTCTAAGGTCCATTTGACTTTGAACTCCAGGATGTCTGGCTTGAGGTCAGTGATCACACCGTCATGGTTGTCAAGGACATTGAGGTCCTTCTTGTATAGTTCTTCTGTGTATTCTTGCCATCTCTTCCTAATCTCTTCTGCTTCTGTTAGGTCCCTACCGTTTTTGTTCTTTATCATGGCCAGCTTTGGACAGAACATTCCCTTGATTTCTCCAGTTTTCTTGAAGAGATCTCTAGTCCTTCCCATTCTATTGTTTTCCTCTATTACTTTGTATTGTTCATTCAGGAAGGCCTCCTTATCTCTCCTTGGTGTTCTCTGGTAATCTGCATTCAGTTGGGTAAATCTTGGGTAGTGGTTAAGTGTGCGGACTCTAATCTGGGAGAACCGGGTTTGATTCCCCACTCCTCCACTTGCACCTGCTGATGTGACCTTGGGTCAGTCACAAGCTCTGGCACAGCTGTCCTTGAAAAAGAGCAGTTTGTGTCAGAGTTCTCTCAGCCCCACCCACCTTACAGGGTGTCTGTTGTGGGGAGGGGAAGGGAAAGGAGTTTGTAAGCCGCTCTGAGACTCCAAGTGAAGGGTGGGGTATAAATCCAATCTCTTCTTCTTCTTCACCTTTGCCTTTCGTTTTCCTTCTTTCCTCTGCTATTTGTAAAGCCTCATCAGACAGCCACTTTGCTTTCTTGCATTTCTTTTTCTTTGGGATGGTGCTGATTGCTGCCTCCTGTACAGTGTCACGAACTTCTGTCCATAGTTCTTCAGGCAACTCTGTCTATCAAATCTAGTCCCTTAAACCTATTCTTCACCTCCACTGTATATTCATAAGGGATGTAATCTAGGTCAAACCTGAATGGCCTACTGGTTTCCCCAACTTTCTTCAGTTTAAGCCTGAATTTTGCAATGAGTAGCTCATGATCTGAGCCACAGTGAGCTCCAGGTCTTGTTTTTACTGACCGTATGGAGCTTCTCCATCTTTGACTGCAAATTATATAATAAATCTGATTTCTGTGTTGCCTATCTGGTGATGTCCATGTGTAGAGTCGCCTCTTAGGTTGTTGAAAGAAGGTGTTTGCTATGACCAGCATGTTCTCTTGACAAATAACAAGCTTTACCAAGCTTAATAAATATGGAATGTGGAACTGAAGGCATTAAAAAGAAATAGTTAACGCTGGATAGACTAAGTTCCACGGGGAGATTATAGCAAGCAACTGCTCAGTTATATCAAATCTGAATATGAATTCTACTACCAGACGTGGACTGGATGAGGCCTTGGAATGGTTAGCATGTTACAAAAAGTAGTTGTTTATCCCCACACTATTGTCTACACAATTCACCTTCATCCAACTTCGCCAAAACATCAGCAGTTTGAAGTGGCCCGCAACTATTGTATTTGGATTGTTTATTCTTTTGATATACATACCCCCTTGCCCAGCTGGTGTGGTGTTTTGCAAAACCAAAATAGGACTCAGCAAATACCGTGCTACAGACGATTACAAAGTATCTCAAGTAATTTTTATATATTTTTCCGTTTTTATATTATTTTTTCTATATTTCTTATAAATTATTCACCATTATATTATCATATAAACATTAACACATAGAAAGAATCATATATCCAAACATCTAAGTACCGTCTTTTTATGCATCACAAAAGATATTGCACAACCCCTTTATTAATACCAGTCCTCCTTAATTGTACAAAAGTTTTAAGAGGGAGGACTCCTTTAAGTCTATTTTGAATTAGTGCTCATTCTTCCTTTTCACTTTTGAGGAAGCCTTGAGCTCACTAAGAGAAACTTTTTGAAGCTTTCATTGCTGAAATTTGGATAAATATTTTGGTATTTGGCAACCTTGTGCTTGGCAATATCTGTTGAACTCCCTGAGGAAGACACTGAAACAGGAGGATACCTCTGTTGGAGGAAAAATGAGCACTAATTCAAAATAGTGAATTGTTTTTAATTAATTTGCTTAATTTATTTAATTATTGGAATTGTTTTTATTGTGTTTTTTATTGTTGTTCATCGTTCGGAGCCCTAAGTACTCGGTGATCGAGCGATTTATAAATTCAAATTATAAATAAACAAGGGGGGACCTGCAATACTC
>NW_015165830.1:434209-477641 GCF_001447785.1 Gekko japonicus
CTCCCTCCTCCTCCCTCCCCCTCCCTGGCAGCAGTGGTGAAGCTGCGCACAGGTGCAGGGAACACTCTTTTACTTTTGGGGGGATTTAAATATCCCCCGCATATTTTTTCAAAGTTTTCAGATTTTTCTGCACCTCTGCAGATTGCCCCAAATGTGCAGGAAAATCTCCCTGCCCCCCCCCCAAGTGCCCCCGATGTGCAGATTTAGATATTCGCACAGATGGGGCATGTTGGGAATTAGATATATAGATAAATAGAAATATATGGGCAGGGCAGGAACCTCTTAAAATTAGGTACACCTCAGAAATATATGTGCTGTTTTGGTGCCTGCACAGTCAGTTGACTTCATCATTTTGGTGCCTGACCAGAAGTTACTGGATCAGATTACAATTCCCAGGAAGTTGTACAAGTACATGCAAACTATTTACTATCCAGGTCAGAACTCATGAACACACAGGCTTAGCTTTTGGAGTCAAGCAGGTAAAATGGGTAAGCCTGGAGTACTAGATTCAATATATGCAGCATCCCTCCCTGGCAGAACTGAGACACGAAGCTTGGTTAGTTGGGTTGGGTGGAGTGTCAGGACCAACTGAGTCCTAGCAAATCCTGGGAGCTTGACAGCTCCAGGTACGCTCTAGTGATATTCTTATGGTTTTACCATAGTGTTTTGGGAGGCTGCTAGAGTGCCGTGGTAATGTGTGATGTTACTTCCAGTTACATGACTGGAAGTAACATCACTTTTTTGGCCCACTTTTTCCGGCTGCTGCATTGGGTAGCAGCTGGGGGCTGTGGGGGCAAGAGGAGGACAGGCATAGGAAGTAGTGTGAGAATTCTCATGCACAAAACATTTGTAATACAGTTTGGAACAAGTTTTGATGCTGTGTAAAACTGACATGTTTTCAAGTATTTGCTGCTTGCAGTTTCCAGTCAAATTGCCCTTTGATTGACGGCTTAACACAAAATGAGACAAATGGCTGCCCACAACATTATTGCAAAAGAAGCTGTCAAAACAGCCAGCAGCATCTTCTGCTTGCATTCTGTTTTGAGATTTGTGTCTGACATAAAATGCAAATGTCTATCTTATCCAAAGATAAAATTTTAAGTTTGCAGAAAATAGAAGTAAGGATGAGAGATGAATGATGTATTTCAAAACTGTGATGACAGTAGGGGTACATGCTAAAGATTAATAATTAATTGCCCTTTTCTCAATAAGCAGCTTTGATCTCAAGGTCCTTTCCGCACTAGACCTTAAATCCTGGTTCAACCCTGTCCCCGAACTTACATTCTACACTACACGCGAGGTCACCCTGGTTTTGCCCCACACTTGTCCCGGGATAAACAGATGCTGTTATAATCAGGGATAAATGCAAGGTATTGTGTTGTGAGTTGAACTCTGATAAAACCAGGGATGAAATCCAAGTGTGGAAAGGACCTAAGACTCTCAACCCTGTTCCACTACTTTTACAACCTTTATGGTCTAATAGAGTGGTCACATGAATGCATGGAGCTGCCTTATACGGAATCAGATCCTAGGTCCATCAAAGTTAGTATTGTTTACTCAGACTGATAGTGGCTCTCCAGGGTGTCAAGCAGCGGTCTTCCTCCAGTGGTCCTGGGTGGGGCAGTTTGACTAATGGGAGAAGATCCTACTAAAAGACAGGCAGGGTTGCTGATCTTGAGCAATTCCTGAAGGGGGATGGGCTTCTTGTTTGAATCCATTTTCGGCCCTGCCTCAAGGCAGTCAGACATGGTCATGGTGCTCCGTTGTTGTGATTCCTACTATTTATTTTTTTGAGTCTTTTCCTTTCTGCACTTTCTGTGTTATGTCTCCGGGGACACCATCCAGGGTGCGGGAAGGATGCTGCTTTTCTCCCGCTGTTCTGGCACTCCATTTATTTATATTTATTTATACATATATTTATACATTTTTAAGTGGTATGGTGTCACGACAGAGCCAGGGGGCTGGGCAGAGAGGGAGAGTTTACAGTTCAGTCCGAGAGTCAAAGCCAAGCAGAGATCAAAGACAAGCAGAGCCAGTGTCCCAATACACAAAGCCAAGCCGTAGTCAGAACGTTACCAAGGTTCAGAGTCCAGAGAAGCGAGCGTCGAATGTCAGGGTGCAGAGCCGAGGATGAAGAGCCAGAGAGTCGTCAAAACACGGACTGGATTCAGGAACCGGGAAGTCAGTCAGTACGGGATCTCAGGAACAGTGTTAGAGGTGCAGAGCTTCTGGTCCGAAGGACTAGTTTGACAGCACGATTTGCCAGCAGTCAGCAACCTGTTCAAATAGCGTGCTGGGTGGTTAACTCATTAGCACTGCCTCGCGAAGTCCTTGATCCTGCTAGAACTCCGGGCTCATTGTTCTCCAACCGCGCAAGCGTGCCTTCTTGCGTCTGGTTGCCAAGTCCCGGCGTCTCTGATTCCTCAGCCGGTCGACAGGTGGCGGAGAATTAGATGGCGTGCTGCTGGGGCCAGGCACTGCATGATCAGCTTCAGGCGCAAGCTGTCCTGGGGTTTGGTATTCATCCTCTCCAGCACTTAGGTTTGGCAAGGACTCTCATGTCTCTGATTATGTTAAAGGCACGGAGTCCTCAGTTTCAGAGCTCCCAGGTGCCGGGTCGGGGGCAGGCATGACACATGGCAAGATACATTTCCTCCTGGCAAGTTGATGGTCTTTCTTGAGCTGGTAAACACTTCAGCACAGAGATTTATTTCCTGGGGTAGAAAAAGACCCCAATATAAAATGTTAACAATTATTAATTTTAGATTTCCTTAAAAATTTATGAAAGTTTATTAGTTTATTTTTATTTTACTTACATCCCGTCCTCCACGCATGGCAGGCTCAGGGCGGGTTACATCAAATTTGATTAAAAAAATACAATATACACAATTAAAACACTAGTAAAATACCACAATAACCTTCATCCGGTACCGTTGTCATTGACATTAAAACCTCACAGACGCCATCTCTAGTATGCAGTTAATTATCTTAGGCTCAAAATATAGGTTTTCTTGTTTCAAAATGGAGAGCAAATCTATTGAAAACAAACATTCCATCTGATATGAGAATGTTTTCAGGCTCTTGGTGTCTGGGTATTGTGAAATATAATGATAAATTTTCCTGCCTGCAGAATGGTGAAAACAAATGTGATTAAAATGAAAATTATCACTGGTTTTGTTTTGGGTTTTTTTATGCAGTTTAGATTTAACCCCATGCCCTTCTTCATCTCCTTTCTCTCTTTTTGGGTCTATGATTACATGTAAAAAGCAAATGATGTAATAGTACGAAAATGGAAATACATAAAACCAACATAAAGAAGGACTGAGTTACTGTCTTGCCCTTCTGATTTGATCGGGGATGGTGTTGCATTATGAATCAAATTTCTTAAAGATAATGAAAATGTATTAGAAGACTCTCCCCCCCCCCCTTTCCATTTATTAATCGCTTTCCCCAGTGGGCTCAAAGCGATGTGCAGTTACTCATTATAGACAAGGAACTAACAATGTTTGTAGGGGATAGGGAAGACAACATATATTCATTTTTAATTGCATGCGCGTCACTGCCCGGTATAGACGTCTTCTGGCTTGGGACTCTTGAGAGTCCCTTGGACTGCAAGAAGATCAAATCAGTCAATCTTAAAAGAAATCAACCCTGACTGTTCCCTGGAAGGCCAGATAATGAAACTGAAGCTCAAATACCTTGGCCACCAAATGAGAAGGGTGCACTCACTGGAGAAGACCCTGATGCTGGGAAAGATTGAAGGTCAAAGAAGACGGGGACGGCAAAGGATGAGATGGTTAGACAGTGTCATCGATGCAACGAACATGAAGTTGAGCAAACTTCAGAGGACGGTGGAAGACAGGAAGGCCTGGTGTGATCTGGTCCATGGGGTCACGAAGAGTCGGACTCGACTGCGACTGAACAACAAAACATACAGACTGAAGAAATGAGGATACTGCATATGTTTGAGCAGGAGGTATTCAACCAAGACTGATTACAGCATTCCCTAATAATAAAAGCAAGTTCTGCAAATTCTATATTCCTCATTTCCAATGTTAAATGGAGACTGAGTTTGAAATAAGGAAGGATGTTCTATCTTCTGTTTCCTTGATAACATCCTGAGCAGGAGTAGTAGCTAGTTATAAAGGGCTGGTGGCTCTCAGTCAGCAGCACTCACAGTAAACTCTCTTCTTTGTCTTCTGAAATGTTCTGCTTCCTCTTTTTAAGAAGTTGCTGTGGGGTGGGAGAGCTCATGGGATTTAATCTGCAAGTATGATGAGTCAAGCTACTTGAAAGTAAACCAGCAATAAAGGGATAAAAACCTGGCATGTATAAATAGGAGCAGAATGCAGTGAAGAAAATAAGAATTTTCTTTTTTATTTACACGTGTTTTAAATCATAATAGGAAAAGTTGTATGTGCATCTGCACATTTCTTCATAGTGCTTTACCAAACTTCCCTTAGCAACTGAAGCAAATTGGTTTCAGTTGATGGGTCTGCCTTTGCGGGAGCATATCCAGCCTGTGCTGAAGGCATTGCACTGGCTGCCGATAGCATACCGGATTCGCTTCAAGGTGCTGGTTTTGACCTTTAAAGCCCTATATGGTCTGGGGCCTGCTTACCTAAGGGACTGCCTTTCCCCACACGTTCCCCAGAGAGCACTGAGGTTGGGGTCTCAAAATCGTTTGGCCCTCCCTGGACCGAAAGACGCCAGACTGGCCTCTACCAGGGCCAGGGCCTTCTCAGTAGCGGCTCCATACTGGTAAAATGAACTCCCAGAAAACATCAGGGCCCTGCGGGACCTTTTACAGTTCTGCAGGGCCTGCAAAACAGAGCTCTTCCACCAGGCCTTTGATTAGGAGCCACTACCAATAACAATATATGAAAAAAGCCTTGCGTTTTGGCACTTCCTGGCTTCCCCATTAACTGCTGTGTGCTTCATTGGCCCATCAACTGCCGCTCAAGAGCACTTGTGTGCTCTTGTGTGCGGTTGGCTGAGTGCTGGGTCCACTCCTCTCTCCTGCCTACTGTCAGCTTGGCCATCTCCCTGACAGAATAAGCTGCCAAAATGACTGTCTCTTCTGACGAAGACACTTCTCCTGCTTGGCTCCTCTGTGGCCGACTGGCTACTGAGGTCGACCACCAGCTAGCAAACCATTCTCTTCTCCTGCTGTGGGGCTAACGTTTCCCTCAGTGGTTGTTGCTAGGCAACCAAGCTTGATTCTGTCAGTAAAAAGGCAAAGGCAGGAGGCCCTTTCGAGGCCTACTTTGGCCTTTGTGGGGAACTCATTGGGGCCAGTCCTGACTAGGCTTGCCAGCTCCAGGCTGAGAAATTCCTGGATATTTTGTGGTGGAGTCTATGGAAACCAGAGTTTGGGGAGTGGAGAGGCCTCAGCTGAATAGAATGCCATAGAGTCCACCCTCCAAAGCAGTTACTTTCTCCTGGGGAACCATTGCTGCCAATCTCCAGGTGAGTAAAGATAAAGGTAGGTCGATGGTTGACTAGGAAGGAGATACGGTTGCCAACTCCAGGTAGGAAATTCCTGGATATTTGAGGGGTTGAGCCTGGAGAGGGTGGTGTTTGTGGAGGGGTGGGACCTCAGACAGGTACAGTGTCATACACTCCACTCTCCAAATCTGCCATTTCCTCCTGGGGAACCATTACTGCCATTCTCCAGGTGAGGGCTGGAGATCACTCAGAATCACAGCTGCTCTTCAGATGGCAGAGATTAGTTCCTCTGGAGAAAATGGTGGACTCTGTGTCATTATACCCTGCTGAGGTCGCCACAGCAAATTGACACTGAGCACCCACCCAGAGCCTCTTTCTAGAGTCTGTTTGTATTTATTTCCACAATGTGCCTTATTACTAGTTAAATAATAATTATCATATGGCAGTGTGTGTGGTATAGCCAGGAGATCCTAAGATTGGCAGCCAGAAGTTCTAGCTCCTTTAGGATTATGCACCACTAGGTGGCAAGCTAGACTTGATTTTAAGGCAAGAGACGTTTCAGAGGTGGTTTGCCATTGCCTGCCTCTGCATCACACCCCTGGTATTCCTTGGAGGTCACCCTCCAAATACTAGCCAGGGCCGACCCTGCTTAGTTTCCGAGATCTGACAAGATCGGGCTATCCAGGTCAGGGCACACTCAATTTATTTGTTTATTTATTTTACATTTATACCCCACCCTCCCAGCCATGGTAAGGAGTACTCTGTCCTATGTGAGTTGTCCTAAGTAGAGGTGTAAGGGCCTGGGAAATAAATGTGTTTTTCCCCTCCCTCCTGTTTTTTCAAAGGCCCTTTCCGCCAATTTTTTCAATGGAATAATTGGGAATTTGGGAGAACTCTGAAAAGCAACTTTTATTTAAAAAATTCTCATTTAGAATGAGAAGGCAAACACTTTCACTTTCAAAATATATGGTTTGGAAAAGTTTGAGGACTTTTTCAGTTTGTCCAATGGAAGCACTGGGCAAAAAAACTTCTTATACTGTAGACATATACAACATTTTCGAGAATTTTTTTTTGATTATTTTGTAAGTAATTGTGGCAATAATTAATGTGGTATAATTTGTTTAAAGATAATACATTATGAAACATTGTTTTCAGTGTTATAAAGTTCAGATTAATATCCAAACATGCCGACAGTCTTAGGTATTATGACCATAGGGGAGAGTTTCTATTGAAATACTTTCTTTTGTTAAGCACAGAACTTGTTTTCTACCATCAAGTTTTATTTTTTTCCCTACGTTTCAGATGTCAAAAATTAACAATACACCCAATTTTACCACAGCACATGTATCAGTTTGCAGCTTTTTCTCACGTATTGTGTATACTTGCAATTATAGAAAATAAAGATATTTTTTGGTGTGTGTGTTTGTGTGCTTGCCTGGAAGTCATGGTGAATTCTGGTGACTCCTGCGGGGGGGGGGGGGGCTTGAATGTTTTTCAGAGAGGTGGCTTGAGTAACCTGACTCTGCGTCCCGCCTCTGGTATTCCTTGGAGGTTGCCCTGAGCTCCCAAGATATGATGAGATTGGGCTTGCCTGGGCTATCCAGCTCAGGGCAACATATTTACATTTTTAATACATATGTCTAGTAGTACAATTTGACTTGATAAGTTATCAGTAATGCATTTCATATTGTTTCTTCTGGAGGAGCTGCTTTTGGGGGAAAAGAGTAAATCAAATAAGGGTAATGCCTTGATATCAGTGAACTGTATTTACACACACACATATGATCAGTGTTCCCTCTAAGCTGAGTTAGTGTGCGCTAGCTCACAGTCTTTTAGCTTCCAGCTCATACATTTTTGTCTTAGCTCAGGAAGGAGGGCTCCAGAGCAAACTAATCTATGCAACAGCCAAATAGCTCGCTCACAACTTTACTGCCAGTACCTCATAAAGTAGAATTTTTGCTCACAAGACCCCACAGCTTAGAGGGAACATTGCATATGATATATCCCTCAAAATGGAGAGACTTCTTCATCTCCTCCAGGAGAGGAGGAAATGTTTTCAGCAAGTAAACTGCTAGAGGGCAGTCTACTTGCTTGAATTGGGTGTGTTGATCACACTCATAGGCAGCGTGGTGTGAGAGAGGAAGGGACTGCCTGAAAGGGATAGACCAGTCTGCTTCCCATATTTCTATATTTAAGATAGTTGTCATGTTGGTTTCCAGCAATTTTGTGAATGTAGTTTTGAGGGTACCTTTTCTGACTGGAAGAACATGTAGACTCTTACGGTGGATGAAGTTAGAAGTCTGATCTCGCTTTTACCAGAAGCATTTTCTCAAAGATGGTGACCTCTCTCAATAAAAGGAAATTACGTTCAATCAAAACTTCCCCTTTTCCAACTGGGCAGGAGACATCTGGAGAGGAATTAATTAGAGTTTCAAAATAGAATATGTCTGAATATGTCTGAATGCAAAGGTGTACATCTGTTAATGAGAGTGTATGGTTCCAGTAGGCACAGTGTCTTGTGGTTGTAGTAGAGAAGGATTACAAATGGCATTTTAAAAAACAAATTGTGTGATGCAAAACATATTCTCTCTTTAAATAAACGGGGCATAGAAATACATAGTTAGAGAGATTGCTTGGTTCAGGCACTCTGTTTTCTTTTCAGAATTTTGAGTATGTTGGAAATTGATAGGGTAGAAAAGGGGGGGGGGAATGTAACTAGGGTCATAAGGACTGTAAATGCTACCAGCGCAATTTGCAGTCTTTCAGGGAAATGCCATTTTCCTCAGCCCTGATGGCTCGAAACACATTTTTAAAAGAAAAATGCAGTGTGTGATGTCAGATTCTGCAATCTTAATTCTGCTGTTCACAGTATGACTTTGTCAGCCAGAGTTTTAGACTTCTCTGTATGTTCCGCATTTCCCGGCTGAGGGGTCTGGCAATTTTGCAGCAAGAGTGACCTATGCAGTGGAGGGATGAGGATTTTTCTGGTTCATGATAATGTAAGACGAAGGACCTCATCAGTTTCTGTAGTGCTTTTTTTGCTGAAAAAGCTGCCTTTTCTTTGTTACCATGGAGACAAATGGGTTTGTATTGATGACAGATCTCTTATCAGACTGGGAGCTGACAGGCTGCAATCTTGAGCCTCTTTACTGCATTACTATAGTACATTGCTGGATACAGACAGAGGCAATATTGTGGCAGCCTCTGTGTTTAAATCTAACTGCTAAAAACAGCACAAATGTTCTAACATAAAAGAAACAGTTGCTTTATTTCCCATCAGTTTGGCTGGATTAATTACGGACTTGGCTTTCAGTGCCATAAGAATTTCAGCTTCATATCTGATGCCTACAAAGAAATGGAATTATCTCCCACTGTTGATGAAACATGATGTTTGGCTTCCAGGTTTCTGCTGATACCTTCAGCCAGAACATCAAAATGCAGGCCTTGTCCTGAACAGCACTATTAAATACTTATTCCTGATGTCAGGTTAGTCTATATTACAAAGCACAGCAGTATCCATGCATTAACTTGTATACAATGCGTATGAAATGAACTTTTTAAAAAACCCATAGAAGGGAATCATTGCTAATGGGAGCTTTTACTTACTTGCATTTTGTATGGGGAAAGTGACATAGTATTTTTAGATACCAATGTTTGGAATATACCTATGGTAAGAGGAGATCTGAAAGCATTAATCAGTTGCACTAGTCAGCTAATTTTTCAGATTTAATTTGAGTAAAGCCCTTCTTAGAAGAAATCATTCATGGTGTTGGAACAGGTTGTCATCAGTATGCTGATGACACCCAGCTCTGTATTTCTTTATCCAAAATGCCTGACAATGCTGTGGAGATCATTCACAAGTGCCTTACTGTAGTGGTTAAGAGTGATCAAGTTGAAACTGAATCCTGACAAGGCAGAGGTAGTAATGGGCACTGTGCTTTCCACATTCAGTGGGGTCCAGCTGATGCTCACAGTCTTAGTTAAGAGCCATGGGGTTATACTGGATCCAGCATTATTGCTGGAGAAGCAAGTTAACACAGCTGCAAAAAAAAAAAAAAAAGCATTCTTCCATCTACGTTTTTCCATTCTGTATGGGTTTGCCCTTAAAGACAGCTTGGAAACTCTAGCTGATGCGACACAGTCAAGTTACTGTCAGACACCAGATGCAAGATGCATGTCACACTCATTCTGTAGACAGTACATTAACTGATTAGTTCAGTTCAAGGTTCTGTTTATCACCTGCAAAGACTTGAATGGCCTTGGACCCTCATACCTGCAGGACCACCTCCCCTGCTGTACTCTCCTGTGACAGATGAGCAAAGCGTTCTAAAGATGCCACCCTACAAATGGCTAAGGTGGGAAGCTGCCCGTTCACATACCGTTAAGGCTCCCACCTTGTGAAATGACCTGCCTGAGGAGTTCAGGAAAGCTCCCACACATGTGTTATTCCACAGAATGTGCGAAACAAATGTTCAAAAGAGATTAGAACTGTAGTAGAATGGAACGTCCCAGGAGGGCACCTTATAGTGGAATACTGCTTTTGCTGCATTTGTCTTTACCTTGTAATCCAAATTTTGTATTGTTTATAATACACCTTGCTTTAGATAGTTTGTTGATTGCATTGTTCTTTGATTCTGTAGTCACACTGCTATTGCATTATTCATTGGTTGTCTTACACTGTTTGCACTGTTTTATGTCCTGTAATCCGCCTTGAATCTCCGGAAGAAAAGCAGACTACGAAATAAATAAAAATGGCATTTTAGTCACTATTGTGCTCTGTGAAAGTATTATAAAACAATCTTAAAATGTTTTCTCCAAAGTAAATCATATTTTATGTTTTTTAAATCTTTAAATTATTTCGAAATACTAAATCTAAAAAGGTATTTGATATGTAAAAACAAGATGGCTAATAGACTAAAAAAATTGGGTGACAAAACGGACTAGGATGTAGTTTTATTTATATGAGTAAGCCCCATTGGGACTCACTTCTGAGTATACCTCTACTTGCATAGGTGGTCTTGCCAGTAAATGCACTCTGAGGGCATTGGTTTTGAAGAGGTGGCGGTAAGCTAAAGCTTGAGCTGTGGAACCACTCTGGTTTCAGGAGGACACAAAATACAACAGTATAAGGCAGGTTCTCTCTGGTCTAATTGTCACACATACTCTTTATTGTATAGTCATTTTTTTATTTTTTCTTGATGTCAAAAAATAAGGCTTAAAACAACAAGTAATGACTGGGGATGGGCATGAACTGGAAAAATGTGGTTCAAAATCTACCCAAACTCACCAAAAGGAATTTTATCAACAATCTATAAAACGATCATAATAACAGAAAACCAAACCAAATTAAAACATCAACTTCGCTGGGAAGAAGAGTTGAACATACAGCGGCAAGACTCAGACTGGAACATAATTTGGTCATCACCTGCAAATAACTCACCAGTACACAACATCCACTTACAAACCTTCAAATTGATGTCAGGATGGTACTTAACTCCACAACACCTGCACAAAATAAATATAAACAATGATCCCAGATGCTGGAAGAAGTGCAGACAAGAAGGCACGTACCTCCATTGCTGGTGGGACTGCCCACAAATTAAACATTTCTGGAAAGAAGTAACAGCTCAAATTAAGGTGATAACGTCTCAGGAAATTGTGTTTCAACCGGAAGTTATACTCCTACATATATGGGATGATTCGATAGTAGACAACACTAGGGAGACTATCTCGACACTACTTGCAACAGCCAAATTGACAATAGCAGCAGGATGGAAATCACCCTTACCACCCTCTTTGGCAGTGTGGCATGATAAATTATGGCAACAGTTCGTTATGGCCAAAATCGCGGACTCAATACAAAGAACACAACAGAGAAGCATAGCTTCACATATGAGATTTATTAAAACATGGTCACCGATACTAAATTATATGTCAAAGGAAGGAATACTCCTGACTAACACCGCATATCATAAGTGGTTACACCTGTGAGATATACTAAGTAATCAGATATGCTAATAGGTTCAAACTCTGCACTTACACTCAGAATAACAATTACATCAATTATCAATATCAATATACTGAGGGGAACATATTATCACTTAATAACCAAAGGTAGTACTGTACTGAGTAATGTAAAACAAAATATATGTTATTTGTTTACATGTCACTTCGTGGTTTGTGGTCAAACCATGAACCAAATCAAACAGGGAGGTTTGCAGGCCCCCAAACCTAATTGAAAGGAGCCACAGTCCCCTTAAATGGGATTTGCAGAATGGGGGGAGAGCATGCTTCCCAAAACTCAGCTGGTTCACACTTTCTCGTGCAGTTCCTTTAAAGTTTAAGGTGACTGCACAAGAAAGCCTGAAAAACAGCTGAGCGGCAGGGAGCAGGCTGTTTTTGCAGCTTTTGTGGGGGAACAGAAAGTGGGGTTTAAAGGGACTCAGAATCTTTTTAAGCCCCTGCTTTTTGCTCTATCTACAAACTGCTTTAAAAGTTCGTGGAAGTTTGTGACAATAGACCCGGCATGAACTTCTGTTCGTGAACCATGAACGGCAAAATTTGTTGTTTTTTTTAACAGCAAGATTTGTGATAAATTTTGCTTTGTGGTTCAGTTTGTGCCCAACCCTAGTAACAAGTAACATTTAATTGATTTTTTATCTTAAAAAAATTCTATGCCACTTTTCTACTCAAATAGGGTCCCCAAAGCAACAGCCATCAGAACATTAAAACACACAGCATGAAGCTTTTGTTGTGCCCTTCCTTATGGGGGAAGGGCACAAATGTATGTGAGCTCTCAATTTCCCATGGGGAAGGCTGGAGGAGCAGGTGAGATGGGCACGTTCCCTCTCTAAGTAAGACACTGAAATGAAAAAGTGTGAATTGCATTAGCAGGTTAAAGGCTTCTAGAATATAGGTTTTCAGCACAATGACTATTTTTTCACGTTGACTTGATTCTGTTTAATCCCACCCCTTCTCCAAGGGGTTCAGGGGTACATGGCCCTCTCCCATTTTTATCTTCCTAACAACCTTTGAGATAGGTTAGGCTGAAACACTGGCCCAGTGTCATGCAGTGACCTTCATAGCAGAGCAGGGATTTGAACTCAGCTGCAAATCTGACATTCTTCACTATTATAGTACACTGGCTTTCTTAAAAGCTACAGAATGGAGCCTAGCATGTATGTGAGCGATGTATCGGTCTCTTTATCCTCTCAGAAGATATGCTTTCTAAGACCTATGTTTCGTAGTGAAGTGTCAGATCTACTTTAGGCAGAGTTCATTTGGAGACATTTATTTAAAGATTAAATACAGAATGGACAATCTTAAATAATTCAGTAGAACAATCTTAGAATTTTACATTTTGGTTGTTGGAGCAGGATGGGAGAGGACTTGGAAACCACTTTTTTTTTTTAAGCAAAGCATGTTTTAAAAAGGTATATCAGGAACATGTTATATCAAAGATACATGAACATGTTATTCAGAAGTACTTTTTTTTTTCTTTTCCTCAGGTTTTGAATGAAGAATGCGATCAAAATTGGTACAAGGCAGAACTCAATGGCAAAGATGGATTCATTCCCCAAAACTATATTGAAATGAAACCACATCCGTAAGTAAAACATTGTGACATCTGTGTTTCCGGGACACATTCTGTTTGTAGAAGGGGTACTAGAGGTTTGCCCATTTTGTGGAAAAGCAAAATGACAAACATTGAAAGAAGTAAATAAATCCCCACTGCAGAGGGTGACAGAAGCGACATGGAAGAAAAGTTTTCTTAGTAGTAGCCGGGGTCATTTCCTGCAGGAGCGCACAGGAACGGAGCTCCAGCAGTAAAGAGCCCAGGGGGCGGGCACATGCAAGAAGCCCTACCCCCTGCTCCCAGGAGCCATCAGTCAGAGCAAAAAGCAGCCAGGTAAGTTGCAGAGCCTCTCTCCCCCCCCCTGCTCCCCCAGTCCAAAAACAGTCCAGTGGCACCTTTAAGACCAAGTTTTATTCAGGTACAAGCTCTCCCTCCTCTGCGAGGACAGATCTGCACGTCCCCCCTGTCCCCCCCCTCCGATAGCTAGGAATCCAAAACAGTCCAGTGGAGCCTGAGTGGTGGGTGTTGCCTTCTGACACACTTCCGGTGATGTCAGGGTGTGTGGCTTATGCAAATAGGTTATGCTAATGAGCTCCTGCACCTCTTTTTCTACTAAATGACCCCTGGTATTAGCTATCTTAAGACAAGGTGGGTGTTGCCTTCTGACACACTTCCGGTGATGTCAGGGGTGTGGCATATGCAAATAAGTTATGCTAATGAGCTCCTGCACCTCTTTTTCTACTAAATGACCCCTGGTATTAGCTATCTTAAGACATGGTCGTCTAAAATTTCGTGCAGTAACCACGTTATAAAGAACCATGAAGCTACCATATAATAATGCAAGTTGTTAGTGGAAAATTCTGCTTGGGATAGAAAGCTGGAGAACAATTTAGCCATAGTAAAGTATGTCAGTGCAAGATATGTGCCTTATGAATGGTACATCTCAAAGATGTGTCTTGATGGATATGAAAGTATAGTCTTTATAGCACCTCTATGTTTTTGATGTCAAAAGTGCCATCAAGCTAAATTACTGTAGAGTGGTGCTAATAGAAATGCCAGTTGTTGATATTAGCTACAAAGAAATGGATCATGTATTCTTTGTCGTTGCATTCAACGTAAGCCTTGCAGAATCAGCAGTGATGCCCAGATTTTTGTTATTGCAGTTCTGATTAGACTTGCTTCACCCAGCACAATGTTTTTGATGCTGCTGTGGCAATTGGTCTGGTTTTAACTATTCAAAAAGAAACCTGAGAGAATGCTATACACTTCATTCTTCTCTGTACCCTCTCTGTACCCTCTACACTTGTAGAAAAGTTTAATGTGCTTGACTGTGTGGTCCTGATTAGTCAATGTGTGCCTTTGTTAAATGAATAAGGTCACTAACCTACAAAAAGGTGTTGAGTCCTTTTTTCCCTTTTCACTGATTTTGAGCTGAATCACTATGGTCTGTCTCAATATCGAACACATTTGGGTTAAGTTTATTGTGTATTTAATCTTGGATTCTAGCAAATGCTGCAGGTGTCAATAAGAAATGGGTATAAATTAATTAAAACAACATGTAGAGATCACGGCATTGGTTAGATAATTACTCACTTGTACCTTTTCACTTGTTTTCTTCAGGGACAGGGACAATAAAACAACAGCTTACCTAGATCTGCTTGTTAGGGGTTTTTTTGGGGGGAGGGAACTAATCTCCTGCAGGCCCTCATATTTTTTAGAACCTGGAAGCTTGTTATAATCTGTAAAATCTACATATCCCCCCCCAAAAAAAGCCCCTTAAGCAGCAGGTAACAATACTACTTAAAGGTTTCTGCTCTTCATGAAAAACAGCTGAGCCATTTAAACTGCTGCTTTCTGCTTCCCAAAAAAGCCGCTGGGAGCAGAAAACAGGTTTAAATGGCTCCAAGCCTGGAGCTGGCTGCCAAAGAAAAGCCCCTTTAAACAGCTAAGCCATTGGAGCAGTTTGCTCCACAGGGCTCAGCTGTTTTGGGCACAGTTCAGGTTCATGGGGTTCATGGTTCACCCATGAATAGAAATGCATTTTTGTGGTTCATGCCCATCTCTGGTGTATAATCTTTGGTTTCCAAACTGTTTGTGTTGCCCATCAGTAAAATAGCAATTGGAAAAACTATGGACAAAAGACATAGAATTTACTGCAAATCAAACACTTAGAGAAAATTGGTATAAAATATTTTATCGCTGGTAAAGGTTTCCCTTGCTCAAAAGCCAGTCAAATCCGACTCTAGGGGCCAGTGCTCATCTCCATTTCCAAGTCGAAGAGCTAACGCTATCCGAAGACTTCTCTGTGGTCATGTGGCTGGCATGACACATTACCCCAAAAGATATTGAGAAGATGGATAGAAACTATAAAGGACTGTGTTGGAAATGTAAAGAGATGGTACCCTTTACTATATGTGGTGGTCCTTCAAAAAAAAAAACCCTAGTAAATATTGGATTGAATATTTCTGAATTGAATTGAATCTGGGAAAGATTGAAGGTCAAAGAAGACAGGGACGGCAAAGGATGAGATGGTTAGACAGTGTCATAGGTGCAACAAACATGAAGTTGAGCAAACTTCAGAGGACGGTGGAAGACCAGAAGGCCTGGCGTGATCTGGTCCATGGGTTCGTGAAGAGTCGGACTCAACTGTGCGACTGAACAACAACAAAATATTGGATAGAAATGATACTGAAATTTTAAAAAAAATAATATAAAATTTGCTGTGTTACTAGAGACAATGTTAGTAAGAATTCTACAAGTAAACGCAGACAGGAAAATTGAAAATTGTCCAGCTCTTGAGAATTTGATAGATAAAATGCAAGGGCGGGGTATAAACCGAATTAAATAAATAAATAAATAATAAAACTGGCAAACTTAATCAGAGATCGAAAGATGAGTTTGAATTAAATGGTGAGTCTTCTATGATTACTATAACCAATCTCTGTAGTTATGCTATTGAATGGTTTATATTATATGATAGTTTCAGTATGAAATACTAAAGATGTTTTCTTTTGTATGGTTATTATCACAACAAACTGCTGTGTTAAAATTACACACACATTTTATGAGTTTATTCATCATTTATCTTATAACTGATAAGATTGATTGTTGTTGTTCAGTCGCACAGTCGAGTCCGACTATTCGCGACCCCATGGACCACATCATGCCAGATAGGATAAGATAGGATAAAAATGTGAATATATTATGAGAAAATGGTATAATGTTGAGTAGGTTGTTATAGTGGTTTTTAAAGTTATAGCGTTATGTAATTTTCCTAAAAATTCAAGTATTTGAATCAAGGATTGTCCTTTATATTTGAAAAAAATTCCCTTTATACTGTGCTTTGGTCATTGTACCTTGTATTCTTTCCCCTTTCCCCTTACCCATTTTCTTTATTCTGTATTCCCTCAAAAAATTCAAAATAAAAATTATTTTTAAAAAAGTAAAAGAACACACTGTGGTTTTGAATTGGCTGACTCTAGTAATAAAAAAGTATGCCTAAATTACATACCACTGACACACTTCACATGCTCATTGTGAAACAAGTCAGAGTCTGCATAAAATGGCTTTGCAGCAACTGGCCACATATTTCAAGGTTCCACAGTGATAACTGGCTGAAAATGGTTGTTGTAGATCTTGCTGAACCAGGAACTTAGGCCAACTTACATCTGGAGAGGGAGTGACGGTACCTCTGTAGGATACTGGCTGAGAATCCCAGAGCTTCCAGCGTAATCATCTTGCAAAAGCTGCTGTTTTGTCTTCTGCTTTTAAGTAAATGAAAAAAAGAACTGATTTGTCTGAGCCAGGTCTGCTGGCAGCTGCTTCCCAGAAATACTAAGGCATTGCAAAATGCATGTATGTATAGATCCACATACAGGCCTAGAACCTGTGGATGACATCACTGTTGTGTAGTCTGAACAGTTCATGTATTTGATGTCTGGGATTGAGAGCATCAGGCCCAGCAACCCTGCCCCAACTAGGGTTGGTGCATGGCCCACCACCTCTGAGCCAGGAGATCTCCCCTTTCAGAGCAGAGCCTGGGCGGCAGTGGAGAAACTTGCCCAGACACGGTGAGGGGAACAGCAGCACCAATGACTGAAAGTCTCTGCGGCAACAAGGAGGCCCACTCCGGCAGGACCCACAGTGGAGAAGATGGCAGTGGCAATGGAGTCCACATGGTGGCGAGGAGGCCAGTGCAGAGGCCCATGATGGGAGAGATATGAGCAGCAGAGGTCAGGAAGCCTAATGCCGGGGCTCCTGAGATGGTGGGAGAAGTGATGGCATCACCCCAATGTGGAGTGGACCCGCCAGAAGATGGCCCCTGGGAGTGGCCAGTAGGCATATGGCTGCCTCCAGCACTGCTGGCCTCTCACACTCCTGAGTGTGCCCAGGAGATGCTGAGAGGGAGGCAGAAGGGAGGGGCCTGGAATAAGGCCTCTACCCCAAGGGGCCAAACAGGGCAGTTGCGGCACTATGGGCAGGGCTCACCTCACTTGGAGGTGAGGAGGGTGGAGCCAGCATAGAGGGGGAGGAGGATATAAGGAAGCTCCAAATGATGGGCTGTTGAGGAAGAATGATGGCTGATCTCTAGGCTGCACAAGGTGAGGCAGTTTACGAGGGAGGAGGAGAAAACAGGTAGCCTAAACCCCCTCCCGTTCTGAGGCCCTGAGGAGTCTTCCAGCAGAGGATCAGCAACAGGGCAGAAGGAAGCACCCCCCAGGGGAGAATATGGGCAGTGTACCCACTGTAGGACAACCCCTACCTCACCTACCTCCTCCAGCAGAGTGGTCCAGCCAGTCCTCAGTGCTCCAGTCCCCCTCATTGCTGTTGCCCACCCCACAGTCCGTATCTATGCTACAGGAGAAAGGTGGTCCTGGGCCAGAAGGGGAGGTGGAAGGAATCCGATGACACCCTAGCCAGCCTGAAGAGCACAGTGTCAATTATTTATTTATTTATTTGGATTTATATCCTGCCCTCCCCACCACGAGTGGGCTCAGGGCAGGTTCCAACAGTATAAAATACAATACAGTTAAAACCACTAAAACAACAGTATAAAATAATACAAGTCCTGAGTACTATGTAAACTCTAGAGGATATCAGATACCTTAGCGGTTAAGATGGCATTAAAACTTTTAAGGATCCAGGCCACTGTCGGGGGGGGTGTGCGGACAGCCAGAGGAAGAGGACGTCCGCTGCCTCAACCAAACACCCGGTGGAAGAGCTCCATCTTGCAGGCCCTGCAGAACTGCAGTAAATCCCACAGGACCCTGATCTCACACAGGAGCTCATTCCACCAGATGAGGGCCAGGGCTGAAAAGGCCCTGGCCCTGGTCGAGGCAAGTCAGGTATCACTGGGGCCGGGGACTACCAAAAGATGTTGATTAGTCGATCTTAGTGCTCTTCGGGACTCATATGAGGAGAGGCAGTCTTGAAGGTATGCTGGCCCCTGGGTGATGAATGACAGGGTAGTGCAGGACGAGCGCTGAAACAGCCTCCTCCCCCATATCCTGAGGGACATAGGGTTAGTACAGGGCCACCCAAGGGAGGATGAGACCCCATCAGCAGTTGTTAGTGCCCACCCAATATTGGATGGAGATGTTAACCACTGCCCATGACCACCCCTCAACAGGGCATCAGGGGGCCCATAATACCCTCCTGAGGGTGTTGGTCCAGTGTTTTTGGCCCTCAGTCACCTGAGACATCAAGGACTTCTGGAAGTCCTGCGCCATATGGCTGCAGGTGTCAGGCCAGCCTACCCCGAGTGCATTCTCCCCATCTGTTATCCAGACTTCCTTCAACTGGGTCACCATGAATTTTGAGGGGCTGCTACTCTGCACTCCAAGAGGGGCCTGCTATCTTCTGGTCTTTATGGACTATGCCACTAGGTATCCGGAAGCCATCCCCCTCTGTAACATAAAAACACAAGAGAAGCCAATGTTGGATCAGGCCAATGGCCC
Source organism: Gekko japonicus (assembly GCF_001447785.1). Lineage (NCBI taxonomy): Eukaryota > Metazoa > Chordata > Lepidosauria > Squamata > Gekkonidae > Gekko > Gekko japonicus. Next base: position 453,191 of record NW_015165830.1, read on the forward strand.
ATCCAGTCCCACACCCTGTCACACAGTGGCCAAAAATACCAGGTGCTATCAGGAGGGCCAGCAGTGGGGCCAGGACACTAGGAGCTGTCCCATGGTTGCGCCCCCCCAAGCACCAAGAATACAGAGCATCACTTGCCCCAGAGTTCCTCTCTGTACCTTTTGTCCCTGCAACCAGGCTACATCACCCTAGCTGCACACCACATACAGACTCGGCTGGGGAAAGTGGTGCGGGTTCCATGGAACCCGTTCCCTCGGAAGCAGTAGGCAGTCATGGACCAGGATGTGAAGGATATGCTCCCACTAGACATGATAGAGCCCTCCTGAAGTGCCTTGGGGAGCCCCATCATGCTTTTACTCAAGCTTGATGGCAGCATCCACTTCTGCGTCAACTACTGTGAGGGCAACTAAATTGCGCAATTTGACACCTACCCTATGCCCCAGGCCAACCTCCTGATTGACCAGCTGGGGACGGCCCAGTACCTGACCGCTCTGGACCTGACAATAGGGTACTGGCAGGTCGCCATGAACCCAGCGGGCCAGGGGATGGCCTTCGCAACCCCCCAGGGCCTTTTCCAGTTCCACTGGGTGCCATTCAGGTGGCTGCAGCCACCTTCCAGCAATTGTTGGATCAGGAACTGGCCCAATGCCAGGGGTTCTCCCTGGCATACATTGACAACATCATCGTCTGTAGGCCCGACTGGCCCACATACATGCAGCACCTGTGATAGGTCCTCCAGGCTTTGAAGGCCACCAGGTTAAGAGCTAACCCCAAGAAGAGCAACATTTCAGGGAACTCAAGTACCTGGGCTTTTTCATTGGCTGGGAGCAGCTAAGGCTCCTGCCCAACAAGGTTATCACCTTGGAGCAAAGTCCCCGCCCTGCCACTAAATGGCAACTGAAATGCTTCCTGGACCTCATAGGGTACTACAGGAAGTTTATCCCGCATTTCACCATGATTGCCAGCCTACTGACAGACAGCTTGAAAAAAGACCAACCACCCTTCATTGGACCCCCAACATGCCAGAAGCATGCAACACTCTCCAAACTACCTTGTCCTGGGGCCCAGTCCTCTGCAATCCAGACTTCTCCTACCCCTTCCTAGTAGAGGTCGACGTTTCTGACACGGGGTTGGGAGCAGTATTGTTGCAGGAGATGGAGGGGCAGGAGCACCCAGTCTTATTCATAAGTCACAAATTACAACCAGCTGAGTGAAAATAGGCAACAATCATGAAGGAGGCACTAGCGGTTGGCACTTTGCAGTACTACCTCACTGTTTACCCTTGTTTTTTTTTATATAAAGGTTTTATTGGCTCCCCTAAAAAGGGGAGGTATTTCGCTTAAAAGAAAAAAGGGAGGGGTAGACAGTGGGAGAAAGAGAAAGCTGAGTGATATATAAACTGGTAAATTAAACTGTTAGTAATGTCCAATTAATCTTCTTGGGCTTCTTCTGTGTGTTGCCAAACTTCTTTTCTTAGTCCTGTTACATGTATTCTCTGTTAGTATGTTAGTAATGTTCCTTTGAGATTCTGTTAATAAAAAGGGTCTCTTCTGTGCACATCCGGAACCGCTTCTTTGCGTGCTGGGTATTTTTACTATCGCTGACGTGGAGGAGCTTCCTCTGTTGTCTCCGTTGTCTTCTCCTTCCGGCTTGTTAGATCCTCCTTCGGGTTGTTGTTAATACGCTCAGTTCATGTACTATAAATCCTCTTCCTTTCATGCCCCGGAGGTCCCCATTTTCGAGAATGGTATCAATTTCATTTTCGCTTTTATATTCGCTCCCAGACTCTCTATGGGTCCTCCTCGCAATTGTTGACTAATAAGCGCTTACAGGCACTTCTCGCTGTCACAATTCCAACTTATCTTTTTTGCAAAACTCCCGTCGGATTCACAGCCATAAACAGTCCAAACATTCAACAGCCGGCTCTTGCACACAAACAAACGCCCAGACGGAAGTCCCTCCCTCCTTCTCCGCTCGCTTTTGCCCAGCTCCGACATCTTTTCTTTTTTGTTTACTTTTAGAAAGTTCTTAAAATGTGCTCCAGAGAGACAAGCTTCTCGCTTTCAAATACATCAAAGGAAAACATCACTGTCCGCTCAATTCATCCCCCCCCCTCCTTTTCTTTTGCGCTTGTATAGATGGAGGATTAACCTCTTCGCCTTTTTCGCTGGGAGGGGGGGGAAACAATTTTCAGTTCTTTTTTCTGCATTTTGACAACTCACAGTTAAGCCGATCTTTTCTTTTTCTTTTCCACTTTTGCGGATGGTCGCTTTATCACTCAGTGACGTCTGGTGGCTCCGCTAAACCCCGTTCGGGGTCGCTCACGCAGCAAGGTCCATTGGGGCAGGGCATGGCGGGAGCCCCGCTCTCCGACCTCTCGGTCGAAAGAGCGACTCCCCCCTAGTGCGCCCTAAAGCGCCCCGGATCCGAGCTCCTCTCTTCTGAGGGGCTCGTTCGGGTCTCCGCTCGCGCGGATTCCCTCCTCCACCGCGGGCGGGCGAGGCACCCTCGGGAGCGACCCGAGGAAGCGTCCGCCATGCGCGGGAGCCAGACCGGAAGCCATCACTGTTTACCCTTGTAATGGACCTCACACCCCTGATGTGGATGACATGGATGAAAGACCATAACCAGTACATCCTACGGTGGTACCTCTCCCTTCTACCTTTCAGCTTCACCATCCAGCATCACTCCGGCCAGGCCCACCTCAGCACCAACTACATATCTTGGATCTTTGAGGACACTACCCCAAGTAACCCCCCAAGGGGTGTGTCTGGAATTGGAGGCGTTGGGCCTGATGACCTTGCCCTGACTAGGGTCAGCATTGTGGCCCGCCACCCCTGAGCCAGGAGAAAGGTCTTGCCCCCCCTTCAGAGCCCGGGCAGCAGAAGAAAAGCTTACTCAGCATCACCCAGGGGTCCCAGTGTGGAGTGGACCTGTTGAGGATGGCCCCTGGGAGTGGCCAGCAGGCATGTGGCCACCTCCAGCACCACTGGCCTCTTGCACTCCTGGGTGAGCCTAGGAGACGCTGAGTGGGAGGCAGAGCAGAGGGACCTGGAATAAGGCCTCCCTCCTAAGGGGCCAAACAGGGCTGTCCTGGCCCAATGGGCAGGGCTGGGAACCACTGTGAGTTGGGGAGGGTGGAGCCAGCATGGAGGGGAAGGAGGATATAAGGAAGCTCCAAATGATGGACTGGGGAGGAAAAATGGTGGCTGACTTGTAGGCTGCGCACAAGGTGAGGCAGTTTACAAGGGAGGAGGAGGAGATGGGTAGCCTGAACCCTCTCCCCTCCCATTCTGACACCCCGAGGAGTCTTCCAGCAGGGGACTGGCAATACAGCAGAAAGCAGCGTCCCAAAGTGGGCCCCAGTGGCGCATGACATTTGACGGGTAGCTCTGTTTTTGAAAAAATAAACCATAGTATTACCACTTATGAAAACCAAAGTTGCTTTGTGGCAGTTCCTACACTCTCTGGCATGTGAATGTGAAATTGGAGGTTGAAGGCATGCAGCTCTTTTTGTAATGCAGTGGCAGGGATCAGTCACCAACCTTATGTGCTTCCCATTGTGTCCAGTAAGAGCCAGCGGTGGTTTTTTTGTTTTGTTTTTTAAAAAGCCTCCTGCATAGTAGCCCTGACCTGAATAGCCCAGGCTACCCCAATCCCGTCAGATCTCGGAAGCTAAGCAGGGTTGGCCTGGGCTAGTATTTGGAAGGCCAAATTCCAAGGAATACCAAGGGCGTGACACTGAGGCAGGCAATGGCAAACCACCTCTGAAAAGTCCCTTGCCTTCAAAACAAGTCTAGCTCACCACCTAGTGGTGCATAATGCTAAAAGAGCTAGAACTCTTGGCTGCCAGACAATCTTAGGATCTCCTGGCTATTCTACACACTATGCCACATGATAATTAATTCCTACATAGTATACACGGTAGTGAACTTCCATAATCAGTGCTGGGAATTCTCTTCAAAGGTGATAAACCTTTAAGATAGATATATGTGATCTCCCTTCCATAAAAATATGTCAGATCCTGCTGTATGTCACTGGAAGGCACTGATAGATGTGGATTGTTCTCTCTTTCTCCTAAACCCATTAAAGTTGATTCCCAAGGTCACAGGACTCCTATAGCCATGCAGGCCGGGAAGGGGATGAATTTGCCATTTCTGCCACTTCTGCCAGTGGCACTGCACTGATGGAAGAGAAGGTAGTGAAGGATATCACCCTTCCCCTGCTGAGCCTCCTCCCACCCTGCATTGCTGTTAATCCACAGGGATCCTGTGACCTGGGAATAATTTTCCTGGGTGAGGGAGGGGGAACACTGGAAAGATTCATCTGTGGATTGACCCAAACCAGTAGATTACCAGTTACTAAAATTGGTTATGTCTTAATAAAACAGTCTAGTGGCAATTTAGAGAATAAATATATTCCAGCCTAAGTTTTTGAGAGTCAGAACTCAGTTCATCAGATGTACCCCTAAGGACAGTACATTTATATTAGCAAGGTTTGTAATTAAGTGTGCTCCTGAATTCATCGGCTCTAACCAATTTTTGCCATCGTGTGAATTTACCCAGTTCCTTCCCCCATTTCTTAGAGTACTCATTTTATGTTTAGCAATATAATCATGAAAAGGTAGTAAATCTGTTTCCATTGGGCGAACTGTCCGTGTCATCTTTCCTCCCAAGTTAATGATTTTGTGGCTTGGTTGCAAATTTCTAGAGAAATGATTCCCATCAGAAATGAGAAGTTAACTGCTGTGGGATTTCAGCAAAGATTTTGAGGGGAGTCTTGAAACAGTTCAGTGGATTATTTATGTCTGGTGAAAATGTTTTCCATGAGTGTACATATCCAAATGTACCTCTTCCTTGAAGCTTGAATTGAGCATAATTTTCAACATTCTGCACAGGTGGTTTTTTGGGAAGATTCCCCGAGCAAAGGCAGAGGAGATGTTGGGCAAACAGAGACATGATGGTGCCTTCCTCATCCGGGAGAGTGAGAGCGCTCCGGGAGACTTCTCCCTTTCTGTCAAGTGAGTACTGCATGTATAGCAGGTTAATGTATATTCTGCACCCAACCCCAGGGAATTAGGCACATTTGAATTGCTTCCCTAAGTGATACAATTTTTGCCTGAAAACCTGGGGCTTTTTTCTGCCGCAGTATGTGGAATTTGGGGGTGCAGATTTTAGCTGTAATTTGATCGGCATTTGAAAGTAGGACATCTTACATGATCATCAAGCAGTGATATGGGTTGCTTACTCATTGACTTGGTCACCCCTCTTTTCCCCTAACTACTTCTAAAAGCTCTAGCTTTTTAGGTTTCTGCTCTCACTGCTGGGACGTGAGGTTGAAAATGCCTTTCAAAAGTACAGTCAATTAAATTGTTATCCTTTCTGGGGAAATTGGCATCTTGATCTCAGTGTTCTACATTTTTAACCACTTACATGAATAAAAAGTTGATTCTAATGTGTTAACTTTTTAAAAATCTTCCTGAGTGCCTCTCTGGTTCAAAGTATTCTATTTTGGGTTTAGTTGCATGAAACACTTATCTTAGAAGAAGCCTGCAGCAATCGATATGTTGCCAAAAATGGTACAGTGGCCACAGAGTTCCATTCAGAAAGTTTGGTTACAAGTTTGGCAGTATACAAACAGAAAAATGGATATTCTCATCCTGCCAAGCTCTACCATGCTATCTCACAAAGACTCTCAAATGTTATTACCTTTAAATGTGGGAGGTTTTAGTGTGTTGTTTTAAACTGCAAGTAGTCCTTCAGCAGGTATGTTTTGTTCTCAAGCTCCCCAAGAGAATTCACTCTTAAACAGTAATAGGTAAATCTTTCATAGAAATTATAATACCAGAAGTTGGGAATAATGAGAAACGAGACCTTCATCTCCAACAGCTTATGTCCTTACCACAAAACCAGTCATGTATTTGTGAGTATTGAGCACCTTTGACACATACTCACTTCTGGTAGCAAAGTACCGCCCGCTGCTGTTCTAGAGTCCCTTAAATTCATATTTGCATGCCTCTGGTTCAGGTAATATTAACCAGGTATAACATACAAGCTGATGTATGCACAAGACCGCACCTGTTGTGTACCCAGCCTTAAAAGCTGGAGATGATGCTAAGTTTGATTATGTCCTTCCCTTTCCCTCTTAGATTTGGAAATGATGTACAACACTTCAAGGTGCTTCGAGATGGGGCTGGCAAGTATTTCCTCTGGGTGGTAAAGTTCAATTCTCTGAATGAGTTAGTAGACTATCACAGATCAACTTCTGTCTCCAGGAATCAGCAGATATTCCTCCGGGACATTGAGCAGGTGCCTCAGGTGAGGGAGAACAAGTTATTGCATTTATATCCCGCGTTTCTTCTATCATAAAACTCAAGGCTTTCCTAGTAAGGGGAGAAGCTAAATTCAGGTCTTCTGTATTTGTGTGTGTGTGTGTGTGTGTTCAGGCTTTTGAGCTGTTTTCTTTAGGATGTTAGGTTTTACCATAACTTTCTATTTGAACTATTTACAAGGACCTCCTTAGTAGAATTCTGGGGCTGAATAGGAGGACAATTCTGAGCCTGTATATCATTACACATCCCCTCCCGTGTGTCAAGCCTTTGAACAGAAGCATGATTTTGACCTTGTGAATGTTCCCTTCCATACATTAGGCCTTTGGAAAACAGAGGGGGAAAGATTCTTATTGATCTGGTGGATTTGACCATGGCCCTTCTCAGGGGAGATTAAAGGTTTCCTTATAGGATCTTGGAAAAATTTCAGTGGGGCTATGCCATATTCCCTGGAATAGCCCCACTGTGACAAAAGTAACAAAGGTATCCTAGAGGAAAAGAAAGTTAATAAAACTCTATCATGATCCATATATCTGCTCCACAGCCTTAAGAACAATATGAGATAGATGTAATAAATGTGCAAGATGTCTCATCTGTTTGCATTAAGAGTGCAGTTTTTTAGGAAACTCATATTCTGGTTTATATAACACCACCCAAAAGTTCTGGTAGCTCCTCTTGCTGGTTTCAGGGAGCTTCAAGTAAAATGTGTAAACCAGGTTATTCTGGCCTGTATATTTCTAGTCTAAGCACTATATTAAATTCTAATGGTCATTTTCTGGAAAGGTCAGATACAAGATGGGTAAAGATGGAACTTGTCACTCATTAATTTCTCATTTCTGTAGAAGGGATGGGCACTTTTGAGAAACAAGAGAACAAAGGCTAGCATTTGAATTTGGGTTTTTATGTGTTCTTTTGCAATGGCCTTGTTGTATCCCTTTTTGAATCTGTACAGAGGTGGAACATGTGGCTGGCTTGTGGGATCAAATACAGAGTGATTAAATAAAGGATCAGGAAATCAGAACAGAGTGTTTAGCTTGGAACTAGCAAGTAACACTTACTACAGCCGACATGCAAGTTGCAATGATGTGATGCAAAATACTACAGAGCTCCTATTTTTATTGACATAACTAGGACCAATACAACAGGCCCTAGAAGGAAGTGAGACCTCCGTGCGTCCCCGCCCTGGACGCACCACTGAGACCCTAGGGCGGTAGCATGGGTCACCATGGTGTCCCTGCACAGGGGCAGGCATCATCTGGGCTGGCTCCACCGGTGGGCGGCACGGCGGCATCCACGTAGGCTGTGGGCCGCCGATGGCCAGTGCGGCGGGAGGAGCAGTGTCTGTGTGAGGGCTCTCTGCCCGGCGTGACGGTTGGGCTGCACATCGCCTGGGAGGAGAGTGAGGGCCGGCCCCACGCTGTTGCCCCGCTGGTGAGACCCCAGGCTTGAGGGGCGATGGAACGAGATGCCACTGTCTCCCTGGCCGGCCGGGGGCCGGCAGCATCAGGGCCGGCAGCATCAGGGCCAGGCAGCGAGGTGGATTGGGCCTCAGGCGTCAACAACAGGCGCAGCGGCGGGAGGATCAGCCTCTGCTCCCCGGTTTCTCCCCCCTCCGCAGACTGCAGTGTGGAGGGGAGAAGGAACAGGCCACCACTGCCTCCCTGTCCAGGTGGATGGCGGCATCCCACGGGCTTCCTCCACCGCTGGCAGGCCGGTGGCCCCTGCCCAGTGGCAGGGTGTCCAGCTACCTGGAGTCGGCCTCAGCCAACAATGAACGCTGAGATGCCAGCAGGATTGGCCTGGGGCTCGGACGCATCTGGCCGCCTGAACGTCCATCCCGCCCAGCGGCTCCTCGCAGACTGAGGGCGAGACGCCACCTGGCAGGTCTGTGGGCGGGACTGAGGTGACGGAGGGAGGCAATGCGGCCAGGGGATTGGCCCCCTCCTGAGTGACAGATCAGGGGCCCAAAGGCTGTGGAAGCGTGTCAAACGTTCAGGAGAGAGTCACACCAAAACTCTTTTATATATAAGGAGAGATAAGCATCAGGAGAGGAAGAGTAAGGTAGATGTAGATGACAGAGATGCCTAGTGAAAGCCCGTCAAATTTGAGTTTACGTGAGTCTGCAATATGCCATATAATGTCTGCTCCCTGTGGAGATGTTAATGGATGAAACTGGTACATTTTGAATATTTCATTTATGCACATATTATTAGAAACTAAATAAGCTTTTGCTGTCTCATTTCCAGACACTGAATAAAGATTTATTTAATGTTTGAACATGTCATCTTGAGCCTAGTATGGAAAAAATGTGGGATATCAACAGCATAAATATCACCCATCTTTTGTTTTCTTTACAGCAACCCACGTACGTTCAGGCTCTTTTTGATTTTGACCCCCAAGAGGAAGGTGAGCTGGGCTTCCGCCGTGGAGACTTTATCCAGGTCCTTGACAATTCTGACCCCAACTGGTGGAAGGGAGCCTGCCATGGACAAACAGGCATGTTTCCGCGCAACTACGTGACCCCGGTGAACCAGAACATCTAGAGCAGCTTATTAAAGATTATTTAAGGAACACGAGAAACAATAAAGTACCTATTCAGAGTCTAACTGCAGCCAGTGATCTCCAGTCATCAGGCCATAAAAATCTGACTCACCCCTCTGCACGAGGGGGGAACACTTTTTTTACTCAGTATGGAACTTTGTGGGGGAGGGGACAGGAGAAGGGTCCAATGTATGCGCCAAAACTTACCTTTTAAATTCAACAGATATTAACAGGTTTCTTCATTGTTCCTGGATGGCCCCTTTTGTGCACTCTTCCTTTCTCCTCCAACACTGAGACATCAGTTGATCAGTGCATGAAGTTTTAATGCTATATGAAGTCTGTTCTGTGCCGTTCAAGGGAGAGGAGGAACTCTGCTGGTGTTTGCTGTTTCCGTAAACAGTCTTCATGAAGGGACTAAGAGGGGAACCAAACCCACAACCCAGCTTTTTAATGATAAAACACTCTCTCACACACATCCCATTCTGCTTTTTGCCTTTGATCGCCAATGTTTTGCCTGGGAAAGATAGGTCGTACATTTTTTCTCCATCTGGAATTGCAACAACCCTTGGGCAGAGGGAAGATGATGGGCTTTCTTCTCCCCATGGGCTGCAAGGATGTTCAGAAAAGTTCTAAACTGCAGCCAGATCATGTTCACATTAAGGACTGCTGTTTTTTTCATGTGTGTGGTTGAGCACATTCTTGAATTATTTTTTCCATTAGTGCCTTTTCCTTAGGTTAAAAGGACAGTCCAGAGCTTTTCATATCTCCTCTCCCTCCACCCCCTGCTTTTGTGTAAATATTTTAGGAGTTTAATGGCTAGGAGGGTAGTTCTATTAAATACAAGCACCTCCATAGACCAGATTGAACTTTTAAAGCTTGTATAAGCATCTGATATTCTTCGTTACCGATTAAATGTTCTCCAAAAGATGGAGTTAGGAGGACCTGTAGCCAGGATCCTTATGCAAGAGAAGCAAGAAGATCATAACATTACGATTAGGCTATATTATATGAAGCTACATTAGGATGGAGAGTGAATATTCTAGAATGACCTGTGAAATACGTATTTTTCCCAAATACTGCAGGGAAGCCTCAAGAAATTGTGCTTAATCACATCTAGTGAATGTTTAAACATGATGCTCAGTGATTTGTTGTTCGGTTCCCTTTTACAGCTGGCTGGGGCACAAATGCAATCATTGACTGTTCCTCGAAAAGAAAGTTGGTATCTTTGTACTCCCGCAGTTCCCTGCCTCCTCATGTCAGTGTTATCGTAGGTGGAGGAGTCAGTGTTGTGCTCCCGATTCACAGCAGGCTGTGTAGGGACTGTATTTCAGGCCTGTACCCCCACCCCCCACAACAACACTCACTGATGCTATCTATGGCTTCATCAGTGCTTTGAAGTAAGATGGGAGAGAGCAAGCTTGCAGAGCTCTTTGTGCCAATAATCATCTTATTTCCTGTTGCTGTGCCACACAGCTGAAACTCTCATCCCAATGACACTGAACCCCAAAGCCTCCACAGAGATTTCCTGTTCCGCCCAAATGGAGACATTCCTGTGTTGGTGGGTGCCTTTTTTATACGAAGTATTACAAATGTGTTATTCCAGAGATGGACTCTGCCTTACACTTGTTTCTCCAGCAGATGAAAGAGAGCTATCCCGTAGCGTGTTAATTCTCCCCCTTTCCTTGCTGTCTTTTTCTCTCCCCCACTTCTTTCTTTCTAAAATGATTGGAAAATGAATCTATGGCATTCTACACTTGGACCATTTGATTGTTTTCTTATCTTGGAATTGGTGTATATCATGCAGCCTTGCAGACATAATGTCTTGTGTGTATATATATATTAAAACAAATTCAGTGTTTAAATAAAAAGGCCTATGTACGTAATCCTTTAACTCTGCAGCAGCCATTTGGTAGATAGTAATTAACTGTGAATAATAAATATCTAACAAATTCTTCACTTGAATATTGGTGTCTTTTTCTATTTGATCATTAGCAAGAATTTTTAATATAGAGGTGATATACCTTTAGACATTCTTCATCCAGCCAACGTATCTCTTTGGGATTTCTAGCGTACAAATAGGATTGGTAATGGCTAAAAACTTGAAATCTCCCAGCATTATTTTCCCCAAGCCATCCACTGCTACGATCAGATCAACCTTGCTTCACTTCCAGAAGATGCTCAGGTTCCAGTCAGCAGAAAGCTTTTCAAATAATGAATTCCAGGCTGAAGAAAGTTAGAATGCATCTAGACCAGAGGTGTCAAACTCATTTCTTATGAGGGCTGGATCTGCCATAAATGTCACTTTTTCAGGCTGGGCCACAGTTACCATAAAATGTAACACAAGGTACTGGATATATAAACTTTATAAAGATGATTTCAGAGATTGGATTAAGTGTGATACGCAGAAGGGGTAGTAGGCATGGAGATATCAGCATTGGCAATCAGACAGGAAACCTAGGTCTCAATTTGGTACAGCAGGATTCAGTCCAGGAGGATGCAAAGAATAAATGGAAATAAGCCTGAAGAAGTGGGCAGTGACTCATGAAAGCGCATACCTTACCACAAATTTTGTTAGTCTTTAAGGAATACTGGACTCTTAGTCTTTAAGAACATAAGAGAAGTCAATGTTGGATCAGGCCAATGGCCCATCCAGTCCGACACTCTGTCACACAGTGGCCAAAAATACCAGGTGCCATCACGAGGTCCAGCAGTGGGGCCAGGACACTAGAAGCCCTCCCAACTGTTGCCCCCACCCCAGCACCAAGAATACAGAGCATCACTTGCCCCAGACCGAGAGTTCCTATCTATACCTTGTGGCTAATAGCCACTGATGGACCTCTGCTCCATATGTTTATCAAATTCCCTCTTGAAGCCATCCATGCTTGTAGCCGCCACCACCTCCTGTGGCAGTGAATTCCATGTGTTACTCATTCTTTGGGTGAAGAAGTACTTCCTTTTATCCGTTCTAACCCGACTGCTCATTAATTTCATTGAGTGCCCACGAGTTCTTGTATTGTGAAAAAGGGAGAAAAGTACTTCTTTCTCTACCTGCTCTATCCCATTTGTAATCTTGTAAACCTCTATCATGTCACCCCTCAGCCGTCGTTTATCCAAGATAAAGCAGCCCAAGCTCTTTAACCTTTCTTCATAGGGAAAGCGTTCCAACCCTTTTACCATTCTAGTTGCCCATTTCTGCACCTTTTCCAGTGCTATAATATCCCTTCTACTGCTATTAGAAACCACAGCATTTAAAAAACCAGTGGGGGAACATTTTAACCTTCCTGGACATTCAGTTGCTGACCTAAGAGTAGCAGTTCTCCTGCAAAGGAATTTCAAAGGAAGATTAGGAAGAGAGACTGCTGAATTGCAACTGATACTGAAGTTCAGGACAATGCATCCTCCTGGACCGGACTGAGACCTAGGTTACTTCTCTCATTACCAATCCCTGCTATTCTCATTTGGCGTCCGAAATAACTTCACTCTCCAAGATATAATGGTAGATGGACTCACATTCTAATTGTATATGAAGAAGTGAGCAGTGACTCATAAGAGCTCCTACCCTGCCACTAATTTTGTTAGTCATTAAGGTGCTACTGGGCTCTTGTTCCCTTTCACAGAATGCAAGCTGTATTGTTAGTTTTCCTCCCCCCCCCCCAGAACTGGAAAGAGGGATCTCTCCAAGTGTCATGGGACTCCCTCTCTTAAAAAAGCCATCTCTGGACCTGGCCGAATTGGCGAACTATCGGCCGGTTTCCAACTTGCCCTATTTGGGCAAGTTAATTGAGAGGGCAGTGACGTTACAGTTACAGGGCTTCATGGATGACACTTCCATGTTAGATCCCTTCCAGTCCAGCTTTCGCCCAAGACATGGGACGGAGACAGCACTGGTCGCTCTTACTGACGACCTCCGGAGGCATCTGGATCAGGGCGGTTCGGCAGTGCTGTTGCTGTTGGACCTGTCGGCTGCGTTAGACATGGTCGACCACCAGCTACTGCTTCACCACCTCACCGACATGGGAATTTAGGGGCTTGCCTGGCAGTGGCTTGCTTCCTTTCTCCAAGGTCGGGGACAAAGTGTGGCACTAGGGGAACAGCAGTCCATGAGGCACCCGCTGGAGTGCGGTGTGCCTCAGGGGGCTATGATGTCCCCGATGCTGTTCAATATCTACATGTGCCCCCTTGCCCAGATTGCCCGGAGGCATGGGCTGGGGTGCCATCAGTACGCTGACGACACCCAGCTCTATCTGATGTTGGGCGGCCAGTCAGACTCTAGTCCGGAAGATCTGAACCGGGCATTACAAGCCGTGGCTGGTTGGCTTAGACTGAGCCGGCTGAAGCTGAACCCGACAAAGACGGAGGTCCTGTACATGAGTTGGAGTGGGCTGGGAGGAGGGACCCGACTCCCGATCTTCGGTGGGGCGCCATTGGTGCCAGCACCAGAGGTTAGGAGTCTGGGAGTGCTCCTGGATTCCTCCTTAACAATGGAGGCCCAGGTGGCAGCCACTGCCAGGTTGGCCTTTTACCATCTTCGGCTGATCAGGCAGCTGGTTCCCTTCCTCAGCTGTGACGACCTGGCTACTGAGGTCAGGATCCCAGAAATGACTGGCCCTACCGGGCCCTAAGGATGTCAGGCTTGCCACTACTAAAGCCAGGGCCTCTTCAGTGGTGGCTCCACACTGGTGGAATGAGCTCCCAGAGAAGATCAGGGCCCTGCGGGATTTTATGCAGTTCCGCAGGGCCTGTAAGACGAAGCTCTTCCACCAGGCTTTCAACTAGGAGCCGCCGCCCCCCCCAACCACCAACGAGCCGGCCCGTAGTACTAAGATCTGGCCGCTACCACTGTGCTCCGTAAGATCATTGAGCGAAACTGTCTGGTTGTATGGTAATCTCAGCACGTCATCTTATGCATTCGATATATTAGCAGTAGCACTTTATGAGGTTTGTTTTATCTTATTGCATTGAATTTTAAATTGTTTTTATGTGAATGTACGGTCACCTATAGACCAACTATGTAAGCCACCCTGAGCCCGCTTGCGGGGTAGGGCGGGGGGTATAAATTTGATAAATAAAAATAAAATAAAAATCCTGCTGGCCCCCTACTGGTCAAGGAGAATTTGGTTCTCAGAGCTGATTCAGCTATCCGCGGTGGAACTGGCGACTCCCAACCCAACGGGACTTACTTCATCAGGGCCCCATCCTCCATCCAGACCTGGGATGGCTTCAGTTGACGGCATGGGGGCTGAAAGGCAGGACCTAGAACTGTCAGGCTTGTCTCAGGACATCACAGACGTCATGTTTCAAGCACAACATCCAGCCACAAGACGCATATACAATTACACCTGAGCCGCCTTTAACAGCTGGGCGATTGGCCAGGGCGTGGGCCTTATGAAACCATCAAATTGTGATGTCTCATAGCCTTTTTGCATGAGGGCTGGAAAAAAGGTTTATGCCCCAACACACTTAAGAGACAAGTGGCAGCCATAGCCACAGTCCTGAGCAATAGGGGGATGGGAAAGATAGCCTCAGATAAACATGTTAAGAGATATTTGAGAGGCACCATGCAATTAGCTCCCCTGCTCGAACACAGATTCCCAGACCTCCCTTTGAGCCTCTTCTTTCCTTTGAATTAAAACGGCTGTCTTGGAAGGTAATCTTTCTCTTCACAGTTACCTCGGCCAGAAGGGTCTCAGAATTAGGGGCTCTTTCAGTCCAAAGAGAGTTGTGTACCTTCCATGAGGACTCCGTGGTCTTAAGGACAGATTTTGTTCCAAAAGTACATTCTTCTTTCACCTTAATGAGCAGCTGATTTTACCCTCCGTTTGTCCACACCCTGTGCACCCAAAAGAAAAAAGTGGCATTAATTAGATGTCAGGAGGGCCCTCCATTGTTATATAAAGAGGACAGCTACATTCAGGCTCTCTGATGCCCTATTTGTTTCAGTTTGGTGTAGTGGTTAAGAGCGCGGACTCTAATCTGAGAGAACTGGGGTTGATCCTCCACTCCTCCACATGCAGCTGCTGGTGTGACCTTGGGTCAGTCACAAGTTCTTTCAGAGCTGTTCCCTCAAGGGCAGTTCTCTCAGAGCTCTCTCAGCCCCACCTACCTCACAGGGTGTCTGTAGTGGGGAGGGGAAGGGGAAGGGATTGGAAGCCGCTCTGAGACTCCTTCGGGTAGTGAAGGGTGGGGTATAAACCCAATCACTTCTTCTTCTCATATGGGACCCAGAATCTGGGGGAAAGAATATCCAAGGCTTCAATAGCTTTCTGGGTTAAAAGGTGCATATGTGAATCCTACAAGGTGCAAGGGCTTAGGGCACCACTAGGGGTAATGGCACACTCTACCAGAGCTGCTGCAACGTCAGCTGCTTTTTCCACTAGGACCCCCACTGAGGAAATCTGCCAGGTGGCAACCTGGTCTACCTTTACTACATTTATCACACTATAGAATTGACCAGCAGTCCTCCATAGGAGGAGGGTCCTCCAACAGGTATTGGAGGAGTGACTGTCTTCCTTTACCCACCCAGTCTGATCTTTGATACAGAACCAGTCTAGATGTCTTCCCCCACGGAAGGAGAATGAAACATTGTACTTACCTGAAGGTTTCTTCTCCTCAGTGGAGCGAAGGCATCCATTTTGCCCACCACTGTATTTGGTATGGAATCTTGCATTTTTTTCTTATGTTCAGATAAGGTTATCTGGTTTATTCTTGTTTGTTATTAAAGACTGTCACAGTTTATAGTACATAAGAGTGGTGTGCAGTTCCTTTTGGGGCAAGGCTATTTTATGTCTGGAAGGACACCCTCACTCTAGGTGTACACAAAACTTTGCATAGCCCTGCCTGGAGCGAGAGAAGGAGTGACCTAACCAGACTGGAGGCCTTCTCCCCACTGAAGAAACCTCCAAGTAAGACCAATGTTTTGTCCATACATGTTGTACATATTTTGTGCTATTCTGCACATCCTGAAATATCCATTCTTTACATTTTCAGTCTCTTCCATTCATCATCTTTTATCAGATTGGGCACGTTATAGCCCCCAAGTTGTAGTGCAAAAATGGGCTTGAGTTGTGAACTTTTAAATGTGCTCTATGTATTCCAAGAAAAAGCCTGGACATTTTGTAGAGGACTTTTTGTTCAACATCAGCGGTGCTGTTGGCTACCTAAATCCATGGAGGAAAAAGTTTCCACGTACTGGAACAAAAATCACTTACTGAGCACATTTTCCCTCTTTGGTGCAATGGCGTATTACTGATGATCTTTGCCTGTCATTCTGTTCATGAATGGTGCTCATCTTTCTGAGCAACATTCTTTTGAGGAAGATATTATGTTCAGATGTGTCGCCTCCCATCTAAATTTATATTTTAAAAAGAAAATCTGCATACCTGCCTGCTGTGGTGATTGCTGCCAAACCTTCAGCAATCAAAAGACATATGGTTCAAATTTTAGATCTTGGCGGACTGTCAGCCTGTGCTTCAAAAGTTCTAAATTTAGCCAAAAAGTAACCACAGCAACAACAAACTGCTGTATCACCTTAATATTAAAGCAATCTATGTGAACACTTTGGGTATACAAAGAATGAATCTTTATGCTGTAGCCTACGCATTAAGATGCAATTTTATCTGTTTAGAAGTGTACATTTTTATGGCCATTAAAGAAATTAACTGTTTAAGAGGTTCCACATTGAAACATTGATCCTTTGCTCTAGTTTCAGACTTCAGCCGTTGCCATATCTCTTCTTCTAGACACACATTTTTTTAAAAAAAATTGGCCCCTATTGAGGTGGCTGAGTGTTATTTATTTACTTCATGGAAACTTTACCTTTCACCCCAATGGGGACCCAAAGTGGCTTACATCGTTCTCCTCCCCTCCATTTTATCCTCACAGCAACAACCCTGTGGGGTAGGCTTGAAAGGGAAGAAAAAAGAAGAAAATGTCCATTTGAAGTTGAAAATCTTCCTATTGTACTCTGGGGGGGGGGGAGAGAAGGAGAAAGAAGACCACATTATTAGATCTCTTCAGACCATTTTGATGGCTGCCATAGTACCCTGCTTCATCCTACCAAGGGTTCCTTATTTCCCTGAGGGGATTATCGTGCAAAAAGCCCTGCTTAAAAAGTACCCAATGTGATACTAGAATGCCTCATTCCAAGGAGCACAGCCTCTGCCTTCTATGCTTGGGTGAAGAGCATAATGTACAGGCTTGCTGAGTGTGTCAGGAGTTCACTCCAAAGGCAAGGAATGACAGAGCATCCTGTTTGAAAGCTGTCTTATAGGAGAAGGCCCAGGTCGCCGCCACTGCCAAGTCTGCCTTTTTTCATCTGAGGCAGATCAGACAGTTGGCCCCATACCTCACCCCCCACAATCTAGCTGCAGTGACCCATGCAACAGTCATTTCCAGATTAGATTACTGTAATTCTATGTGGGCCTTACCTTGGCTCTGCTCCAGAAATTACAGCTAGTGCACAACGCAGTGGCATGGGTGTTGATGTTGCTGCCTGTGCTGGCACATATCCACCCGGTGCTGCATGACCTGCACTGGCTACCTATTGAATACCAGATCCATTTCAAGATGTTGGTACCTTGAAGCCCTATATGGCCAGGGGTCCACATATCTTTGAGATTGCCTCTCCCAATATGAGCTCCGTAGAACATTGTGTTCTACGAACCAACATCTCCTGGTAGTCCCTGGCCCTAGGGATGTCCAACTTGCCTCAACTCGAATGAGCTACCTTATAAAATCAGGGCCCTGCGGGATCTGTTACAATACCGCAGGGCCTGCAAGTGAGCTCTTTCGCCAGGCTTTTAGTTGAGGCAGCGGGCATCCATTTGATTTGGCCTCCCCTTCAGTGACCACAGGTCCTAAAAGTCTGATGGGACCACAACCAGGGGTCATTTCCTGCAGGAGCGCACAGGAGCGGAGCTCCGGCAGTAAAGAGCCCAGGGGGCTGGCACATGCAACAAGCCCCACCCCCCTGCTCCCAGCAGCCCAGTCAGAGCAAGAAGCAGCCAGGTAAGTTGCAGAGCTCCCCCCGGCCCAAAACAGTCCAGTGGCACCTTTAAGACCAAGTTTTATTCAGGTACAAGCTCTCCCTCCTCTGCGAGGACAGGTCTGCACGTTCCCCCCCCCCCAATAGCTACCAATCCAAAACAGTCCAGTGGATCCTGAGCGGTGGGTGTTGCCTTTGGACACTCTTCCGGTGATGTCAGGGGATGTGGCATATGCAAATAAGTTATGCTAATGAGCTCCTGCACCTCTTTTTCTACGAAATGACCCCTGACCACAACATTATCTGTTGAGGCACGTTATTGTTTTAGTCTGTGGTGATCTTACTGATTTTAAATGGATTGTTATAATGTGTTTTATTGCAGATCTTAATTGTAAATTATTAACTGTTTTAATTGCAAATCTGCATTATTGTAAACCTATATGTTGGTACCTGCCCAGAGCCTACAATGTGGGGAGGGCGGGATATAAGTCTAAATAAATAAATAAATATCTTCCTGTGATCGACCTTCTGAATCCACACCATCCGCTGACCAAAACCCAAAACCAGCCTCCATGGTCTCCGTTACATTGGTTCTATCAGCGACGTGCTCCAAACTTACTCAATGATGTTCCTTGTCTCTAACCCCTTTGGTTCCATGCAGTGGATCGGAACCACCAGCCAAGAAGAGCAAGAAGAAATTGAAGCATAGGGATAGATCTAAGCCAGAATCTCAGACTCACCACCCCCAATCAGTTCCTAAATATCCTTTGCCTGAATCTGAGGCCCACATTACTGAGCCACCAGAGACTCCATCATTGCATTTGACCTCACCTCCACAATCCATCTTCAAAGGAGACATCGCCTCGGATCCGGTTCCATCTGTGGATCCAAGAACAGGTTGTATGGATCTGACAACTTCTTCTTCTTGGCATCACCCATATCTTCTTTCCTTGTGGCAGCCGTATCCATACTATATGTCCCCAGCTTACCTACAGGACTGGCCTGACTGCCCTCCACCTCTGCAGTATACCTAACCACAGCCATTCCAACCTCTGCATCCTCGGATTTGCTCGTCTGCTTCTCTCCCCCCCCAGCCACATTCTGAAGTGCCTCCAGTTGACTCTCATGAGGGAGAGGATGAGTTATAGCCAGATCCAAACACAGCTCTGTGATACCATCACATGAGAATATTGAGGGTTGTGAAGGGATAGCCCACTTTGAAAATGATTTTGTGAACTGAATACGCTGAGCAGCTCCAACTGAATGAAACTACAAAAATGTCGGAGCAAACAGCTGAGAAGGTGAAGGAAATGGATGCCAAATCTAAAAAGGTGAACAAAAGGGTGCAGTTGCTGGAAAAGAAACAAGTTTCGGATGAATCTCAGCTTTTGCAGATACAAATGGAGAAAGCTAACCTTGTTCTCCAGTTTCAAGGAGTCCCTGAGGCTAAAGATGAGAATCTAAAACAAATACTGAGTGATGCGCTGTCTCCAATTGCAGATTTAAAAGCGAAATATCTTATAAGCGAAAGGGATGTGGTCTATAGAGCCTATTCCGTATACATTAAGAAGAAGAATCTGCCTGGAGAGATAGTGGTAAGATTCTCGAAGAGACATGTGAGGGACCAAATTTTGAAAGCAACATCAGGAGTACCCCTGAAAATTGGAGGCAATATCATCAAGATCCTAAAAGACATCCCATTTGAAATAAGGAAGAAGAGGAAGAAATATAAAGACTTGATTATGTTCTTACAAACAAACAGCATTCCTTATAGATGGTTGGTTCCCGAAGACGTCTTTTTCAAACTTAAGGACAAAAAAAGAAAAAATTGACTCTGTTTCTAAAGCGCGGGAGTGTCTGACACTGCAACTGGGAGAGTCGGGTGAGGACGGCAAAGAAGACGAGGACAGTAAACCTAGCGATGGAACTGTTTCTTCTACTTCTACTTCCAATGAGGACTTTGCTTCTGAGAAGGGGGCAGCGGCTCCCCAAACCTGATTATCAATTGAGGATTAGAAAAGATAAAACAAAATGAAGGCTGAAGAACTCTGAATTGTGCTTTATAAGCTTTTATTAATTGGTGATGCTCTTGTGTCTCTCTTTAAGCAGTGAAATTACTGGTCATAAAGACAAATAATATAGCTTAAACAACCATGTTCAATGTAACTATAGCATTTTAGACTAATACTGATACAAGCTGTTGTAATGATCTCCTATACTTGGGTTTTTAGTGGTTTTCTTTCTTTTCTCCCTTAGTTGTAATGTCCCCCTCCCTTTTTGTTGTAGTTTATAGAAAAATGCAATAAAAAATCCCCTTGGGGGGCCAAAAAAGAAAGAAAGAAAGAAATGGTAGTCATAAGTGCAACACTTCAGTGGGTGCATAAAGAATGAATTGGTCCAATCTAGTTTTCTCATCACCCATTATTTTGAAGTAACAACCTGTAACTTTTTTAAAAAGTATCATTTTGAACAGGCAGAGATGGCATTTAGGACACAGCGCATTTCAATATATTACAATTTTAAAACATGAGTATTGAGATCTGCCTGCTATACAGGAAAGGTGGAGCGTGCTGTATCACCCAAAGAAAAGCCCCCCCCCCTAGAGATTTCGGGGGCGGGGTGTTACAAAAGGATGGAAACGTAGTGTCGCAAATTAAATCCGACCCAATTTAGACACTGAAGAACGAACAGCTACCCTCCGAAAAGTCTCTCCTGAGTAACTTTGCTTTGCAGTGGCACCAGAACGCTGAGGACATTTGGCTGGCCGGGAGACGGTTCTTGAAGCTAACGCTACTGCAAAGGCTCCAGCGAACGAGATTCGTCTCTGCTAGCAAGAAAGGAATTCCAACTCGGCGTTCCATGAAATTTCATTTGTACGTGTGAGCTGAATAAATTACTTGGAAGTGTTCCCTAAGGTATCTAAAATGCAGGAAGGAGGGCACACGCGCCTTGTTCTCTTTGCATAGTTTTTTTAATTAGGTCAAAATCGAAGCAATTTGGATGGTTTTACGAATAATAGAGGCATATAATGACCTAACAAGTAGACCCGCTGATTTAACCCTCCACACACACTCCTCCCCAGCCTAAATCTGCAAAGAAGTCACTTGGCACTTGAAGTCCACCGCGGACTACATTTCCCGAAAGGCTCAGCGAGCAGAGTAGTGCTCAGCCTCGGGCGGTGGCGCGAGTCCGGGTCGTTGCCCGCTATTGGCGGTTGTCCTTGCGTGGAAGAAGCCGCCTGCGTGCCCGCGAGGGGGTGAGTAGATAACTCAGGAAGGCTTCTAGAATAGGGGCACCGGGGAATAGGGGTACTGCAGATGCTCAGAGGTTAATTGCTAGCTGTTGTGTGTGTCTTTTGGAGAACACTGTTGAAAGCTCTTTTTCGGTCTGCTTGTGCTGGGAATGCACGCTCAGCTGTACTTCCGCTGTTTTGTTTCTTCACAAGTCCTAGATATGAATGCGGGCATAAGTTAAGCTGCCAGATCGATCTCCCCCTCCCCTCTCCCAATTAAGTGATTCCTCACTGAATCTCCTCATCCTTCTCGATGTGTGATAAACAATGTTTTCCGACCTAAAAAAAAATACACATTATTTTTTGTTATGTAATAGCTGTATAGGGCTGCAGGGGCCCAGTAGTTAAGATGCTGAAGTGTTAACCAGACGGGAAGGTCGGTAGTTCAGCAGTTCGAGACCCGAGTGCTGCATGATGGAGTGAGCTCCTGTCTCCGGCCCCAGCTCCTGCCAACCTAGCAGTTTGAAAACAAGGAATTGCAAGTAGATAAATAAGTACCGCTTTGGTGGGAAGGTAACAGCGTTCTGTGCGCCTTGGCGTCTAGCTATGCCGGCCACATGACCACGGAAATGTCTTCGAACAGTGCTGGCTCTTCGGCTTGGAAATGGAGATGAGCACCGCACCCTAGAGTTGGATTCGACTGGCTTTCGAGCAAGGGAAACCTTTACCTTTATAATGGCTGTATAGCGTTGTATTGCTGCGAGGTTTGCTTGGCATCATTTAAGAGTAGTAAAAAATACAAAAGCCAATGTGCTATAGGCACTTTCTATGAGCACAACAAAGTCTGAGTCCAATGGCACCTTTAAGACCAACAAAGTGTATGCACACACACTTCTTCAGATGCGATGAAATGGAAATTACCAGTCTGTACATATAGGTAGATGATGAGCAGCAAATTAACATACAGCATAATGAATGTGTTTAACAGATACAAGGACCATTATGTGTTACAATTTGTTTGGGTTTAATTCTGGGGGGAAACATAGTGAAGGAAATAAATATGTCAAAATTTCTATGATCAGTTATTTCCCACTGGGGGTGCACAGTCCTCCTATCTGTCCTTTGTTTTTTTGGGGGGGAGCAATTGGTCTCTTGGGATGCTGGACAAGCATTGTGGGTGCTTTACTAGACAATTCTTGTGACTCAGTGAGAAGCAGTAGTGACTGCAACTAAAGTTGTCAACTGAGTGGAGCGAAAAACTCTGTCCCTTTAATAGAGGTTTAATAGAATGTTATTTTCTCTTGTGCCATGAAAAACTTCAGCTGCTTATTCCACACGTTAAGCCCCTATTAAAAGGACACAATGTATTTTTTTCTCCAGGCCTGTTAGTAACCCTAACTGGAACTAGGCATTCCCCATTCAAACAAGCAGTACTTTACTCTCAGCAGGAGCTGCAACTATCAGTCTTTGAAGAGGTTGGTAAGAAAGTCCCCACTTCACCTATAAGCACGCACTGAAATAGTGTATCTGGGGTGGGGACTATCATATGCAAGTGTACCTGTATCCAGGGGTCATTTGGGGGGGGGACGCGGGGGGACGCCATCCCCCCGGGTGAGGTGCGGGAGGGCGGGGCCTGGAGCTCCCTGCTGGTGCCCGCTGGAGGTCGCCGCCGGCTGTGGGGAGGACACACTTCCGGTGATGTCAGGGGGTGTGGCATATGCTAATGAGTTATGCTAATGAGTCCCCCTAGCTCTTTTTCTACGAAATGACCCCTGCCTGTATCTGAACCACAGTATTACATGTTGCCAGAAAAATGTTATCTCTGTAACGTTTTCCTTATAAAAGTTTGGCTCCATCATCTCCAAGTTCAAAGCCATTTCCCACCTTAAATTGGAATCTGGCTTGAGGAGGGGCTGCAAAAAATAGGGGGAGGGTTATCACAGTTTTTACATACTCCACCTTGTGGGGCTTTAGTTCAGGGGGAGAGCACAAGTAGCAAGACTTGGAAAGACCCTGCTTTAAGGCCTTGGCAAGTTGCTGCCAGTGAAAGTACATAATACAAGGGTTTAGTAGGTCAGTTACTTGACCGTAGGAATTTTGTATGATCTGGAGACTCTGCCAGTAGCTTTAATAGCTCCAGGGCAGTGAGAACCTGAGGCAACAGGGGCCTCTGCCTGGATACGCTGTTGGTTGATTTTTCCTTCCCACTGCTGCTGAGTAAAGCCTGGCAAGAGGAGAAGGTGGAAAACAGATTTCAGTATGAGAATGGGAAAGGGCCACTCCTGCTGCTATGCTGTTTCCTGTCCTGAAGCTCTTAAAGCTTTGGGTAGAGTCTCAGGTCTGTAATTTGAGCTGTGGTCAGGTATGCGTGAACATGGCAATAATTTTCTTGATTACCTCTGCCAGGACTGTAATGTGGAACCAAATATGTAGTTGTCTGGGTTGGTTTGTATAGTGTAGTTAAATGTGCTTGAAAATGCCCTCCTAGTCTTGTAAAATTGTTAACTAGGAATAAAGCCCGTTGTGGAAATAAATACAATGAGATCTAGAAAGAGGCTCTGAGGGAGTGCTCTGGCTTTGGGCAAACAGTGTCAATTTGCTGTGGTGACCTCAGCAGGGTGTAATGACAGAGTCCACTGTTTTCTCCAGAGGAACTGATCTCTGCTACCTGAAGAGCAGTTGTAATTTTGAGTGATCTGTAGCCCTCACCTGGAGATTGGCAACAATTGTTACCCAGGAAGAAATGGCTGGTTTGGAGGGTGGAGTCTATGGCATTCTACCTGTCTGAGGTCCCATCCCTCCACAAACCCCACCCTCTCCAGGCTCCACCCCTCAAATTTCCAGGAATTTGCCAGCCTGGAGTTGGCAACCCCATCTCCTTCCCAGCTAACCATCTACCTACCATTATCTGCCCCTTTAACTTCAGCTGACTTCTGCCCTCCCTTCTGCAGAGCAGTTGTAATTCTGAGTGGTCTACAGCCCTCACCTGGAGATTGGCAACAATGGTTCCCCATGAGGGACTGACTGGTTTGGAGGGTGGAGTCTATGGCATTGTACCTGTCTGAGGTCCCACCCCTCCTCAAACCTCGCCCTCTTCAGGCTCCATCCCTCAAATCTCCAGGAATTTCCCATCTGGAGTTGGCAACCCTATCAGGACTGGCCCCAATGTGTTTTCTCCCAAAGGCCAAAGTAGGTGACAGGACCAAGCTTAGTTGCCTACCAACAGGCACTGAGGGGAAAGTAGGGTTGCTAGCTCTAAGGAGGGAAATACCTGGAGTTTTGGGGGGGGTGGATTTTGTAGAGGGCAGCATTGGGGGGGGGAAGGACTCAGCAGGTATAATGTCATAGGGTCTACCCTCCAAAGCAGCC
>NW_015165830.1:478363-501921 GCF_001447785.1 Gekko japonicus
GCTTTTAAAACATGAACCTGGGACCTGCACACCATCTGTGGCAGTAATGGGGTGACTGCTGGCACCTTTTCCTATCATTTTTTGCCTTGAGGTATTCTGCTTGTGGTGTGATCTGTCTTCTTTGTGGTGTGGCGTGATTGTGTTATTGGGTTTGTTTCTTTTAAAGGGGAAGTGATGTGTAGTGAGTGAGGACATATGTTACCTCAGAATACAGTAGTTCCCATATTGCAACTGACATTCCAACTGCCTTGCGGGGGGGGGGAGTTTGAGGGGTGGAATGGAGTGAAGTCCAATCAGCTTCCATATGCAAAAGACCTTGAAACGCTGGGTGGGACTGCACAAAGCAGCCAGTCAACCCAGCCAGCGTCTTCTGACTGACAGTTCAAGCGTCCATACACTAAAGGTGTGCATTTTGGAACGTTGGAGCCCACTATGCCTTTATATATAAGGGAGAGATATCATGTTACATAGCATTGAGCAGAAATGTATTTGTCAGTTGGCTAATTTTTTGTTGAAAAGTTGCCTTTATAGTATGACTAAAACAATATGGGTTCTGTTTCAGTTTGCTTAGTTCTAATGCCCTGTTTACATATATATGTGTACAGTCTTTATAGGTGACAAAAAGGTAGGATTGTGCCACCCTCCCGTGCCCAGGCACACCTGCCCTCCAGGTTTGTCTAACAGCTGGGTTTGTAGAATGCATGTGTTAAATGTCATGTAGATTAATTTTGTGTGCATTAAACTCTATGTACACAGATTCCAGTGCATGCACACCAGTCATGTCTGGGGGCAGGCACTGTCTAGCTTCCCAACCGTGAGTAGACCTGATTTATACCTTCTGTGTTTTTCAGTTTGAAGCAGACTTCTCAGCTGGAACTCTTATTTTCTTGCCCATCAATGGCAGCATTCACAGGAGTGGATGGATACTGAAGCAGCCTTTGGATCGTGGAGGGATGGTTGGCTATGACCCCAATTCCCAGTGCAAGTCCCTCTCAGCAGTGGAAATAGCACTAGCGGGATCTGCATCTGGGTTGGTCACTCGAGCACTGATTGGCCCCTTTGATGTTCTGAAGATCCGTTTTCAGGTGCTACTTTGAGCAACTTGTGTGACAACAATCCAGCATTACAGTGGATGGGTTTTAAAAAGTAGGAAGAAAGTTGTTCTTTCTGGTGTTACTAACGCAGGCCTAAGCTGGTGATCAACCCTGCATATTACTGTTTGGGTTAATGGTTCGTTATACTGGATCTTCAGCATTCTCATCTCTCAGCAGATTATTGTTAAAGCTGGTTAAGAGGCTGTGACCCAAGTTAGAATGGTGGTATGTGGCCTCATTGGGGGAAGCACCTAAACACATAACTATTCAAAGTTATGTTCAACTGAAAGGCTATTCACGTAGGGTTACATGAGACTGTACTTGGAAAAGAGATGTGGAAGTCATTAACAAAGAGACCAGAATAGTTGCGATTCAAATAGTAATAGCTGATTTTTTTAAATAGCCTTGCATTTCCAGAGGGTCACCCATTAAAGAAATAACCTGGGCTACAATTAGAGTTGCTGTTTTTAACCACTGTACAACAGGTGCAACCAAACTATTTCTGGGCACAGATCTCCAGTGCAGCTTTTAAAGGAGCTAGAGATTGTCCTTAAAGTAAAACAGTCTTTGGCAAAGCTTCATGTAGCTCCTTTACCTAGGTCATGGCACCCTGAACTGTAATGGACACACCCTTGGATCAGAAGGCATAGCCCCTTTTATATTTGATTACAGCTGTGCCCTGTTTTGAGGTTTGGCTTTCCTCCAGTACCTCTGAAATTCTTCATGTCTGTTTATCCATTTTATTGTATACATTTTTTTCTCCATTTAAAATGTTGTTCTGGCATTGCACCCCAAGATACGAGATTTGAACCCAGTTCATTTTCCTTCTTAAAAACAAAACTTGTTCACACCCTCAGATGCTTTAAGTTTCAAACATCACAACTGAAAGCTCCCTTTCCTCTTTCCTCAGCTCCAGATAGAACAACTGTGTTCCAGAAACCCACAGGCTAAATATCATGGTATCTGGCAGGCCATTGGCCAAATTTGGGGGGAAGAAGGGCCAAAGGCTTTCTGGAAGGGCCACGTCCCAGCTCAGCTCCTCTCGGTCAGCTATGGAGCTGTCCAGGTAAGAATCAGAAAATGCTTCAGGTTAACTCTTCCCTCCAGCAGCCCTCTTTTTATTGGAGCTGCATTTCATTGGTCTGTCTCCAAAGACTGATATCACCATTTTGTGAGTCACTTTGCCATAATTAAGATGCTGACATGGAGTGGTTTGATTTTGGGAGAATGCCAAGTATTGAAGACTGGGGCTTAAGTTCACCAGAGTGTTTCCACAAATGGGAGAATTTTTTTTCCTGTGAAGGGTGAGTTTCCCCCCTCCTTACTCCCACCGCAGCTCCAAATGCCGCTCCAAAATGTGGCTTCTGCATTGGGAGCAGGGAGGTGAGGGAATCAAGCGCCATTGATGGGAACTCCTTCCATCTACAGAAGTGTTCAGTGGATCGAAACAGGGGTTCTGTTGTCAACTGGGACTTTGCGGCATGATAGTTCAAAACTATTGCATTCTTCTTGTCCTGTAGTTGTGAGGTGGTTTGATCCACCTCTGACTGTGATATTGCTATGATCTTTTCATCCTCTCTTGTGTGCTGTGCTTTGGGAAGAGGCCACAGTAACATCTTGTTAGGATGTGGGTGGACTTTGTTGCAAGGCAATAGAGGCTCTATGAATTATTATGAAAAGGGGGCTCAAGAAGGAAGTTGAAAGGGAAACATGCCACAAGAATAGCCATATCAGCCACAACAAAAGCCACAATAAAACCGTGATCTTGTTTACTCACAGGTAAACTTAATATTTACTGAGTTTTCATTGGCCAAGAGCCTATTTTCTCAGGTGTTAAGGTGAAGCATTCACGTAAGAGTTTTCCTGTAAATAGCCATAATTCTGTACTTTTAAGAATTTGGGACCAGTCCATAAAGCTAGAGTACTCTGATGGAAGCACAATTAATCAGTGGGACTGATGACCCAGTAGTATGGACTTCTACCCAGAAATTAATCCCGCGTTGCTCAGCCAGGATTGTTCCCAGGGCAAGTGTATGTAGTACTGTTGCCTTAAGCATTGCTCAGATCCCCCTCTTAATTGGGGGGGGGGGAGTGGTATTGCTGGAGCGTATGATGCATTTGTGGGATGGTATGTCTTGTGGGGGGGTGGTTTAGCTTGATCTCAGAAGCTAAGCAGTGTCAGTACTTGGATGAGAGATCACCAAGGAAGACTCTGCAGGGGAAGGCAATGGCAAACTACCTCCACTTCTCACTTGCCTTGAAAGCCCCTTGCTGGGGTTGCCATAAGTCAGTTGCACTTGAGAGGTTTCATTGGCTACACTTACTGGGAGACTGTGGGTAGCTCTTGTCTTCCTTCACCTAGCCCAAATGTACTCATTTCTGTTGTTTGTTCTTGTCTTCTTATGCAAGTTTGTCAGCTTTGAGTTCCTGACAAAGCTGGTCCATGATGGCACATCGTATGATGCTCGTAACTTTGGTGTGCATTTTGTCTGTGGTGGTTTGGCTGCCTCTGCTGCCACTGTCACGGTTCAGCCCCTTGACACACTGCGCACCCGCATGGCTGCCCAAGGAGAACCAAAGGTAAGAGTTGGGTGAGGGGCCTTTTCAGTCTGGTTCCAATGTTATGTGGCTACTTTTCGGATCGGAAGTGCCCTCTTCCAAATTGGATGATGGCCACCTAGTGATCTTTGAAGCACATTGGGCTCTTCTACACCACTGATGTGAAAGAACTATCTAGGACAAATAAATGACACAGTCCTTATCAGAAGATTTACACACTTACCCTAGAGGGATTAAACTGGGGAAGTGTTTGGAAACTGACAATGAGGAGTGGTGCTGAGAGTGTCACATGGCAGTTGAGGGGCAAGAGGTGGGGCTAACATGGGTCCGGGAAGTGTATTAAAAAGCTGGGTCTTGAGAAGGGATTTGACGCACGAGAGGGAAGCAGTGTGAAATACAGAGCACTGAAGTGTCATTCTGATAGGCTAGCAGAGACAGGAACAGGAGAAAGAAGCAAAGAGAGGAGACAAGTGATCTTGAGGAGGAAGGTAAGAGGAACCGACAGATGGTTTGTCTTTAGAGAGGAACCACCATTCATGCTGTGCTATCCTTTGAGGTGCTGATTTGACGCACGAGAGGGAAGCAGCGTGAAATACAGAGCACTGAAGTGTCATTCTGATAGGCCAGCAGAGACAGGAACAGGAGAAAGAAGCAAAGAGAGGAGACAAGTGATCTTGAGGAGGAAGGTAAGAGGAACCGACAGATGGTTCTTCTTTAGAGAGGAACCACCATTCATGCTGTGCTATCCTTTGAGGTGCTGAGGTGCCTTTTGCAATGGTTCCTTGACTTTACTTGCTTTGCATAGCTACCATCAAATAATCCCAAATGTGAACTTTTCTGTTGGTTGATATTTATTTTTGTATTGTTGCACACAGGGATTTTTTGCTAACTCTGGAGGCACCATTTTGTGCCTGAAGTTTATGGTCTGTATAAACCTATCTGTGTATATGGAACATGGAGTTTTCTCACATTGCTCTCCATTTTTGTAGCCCCTTTTGATTCCCAGGAAGATAGTTCTCCGGGAGAATAGCTGTGCAGGTTGGGTAGCTAGAGAGAGGAGGGTCAAGGGGAAGAAATGGCTTCTCCTCCCTCTTTTGCAAGCGTACCTCTGCTGAGAGGAGGGAGCAGTTTCATTCCCTTGTCCCTCTTTCACTCCGGCACCATTACTCATGCAGATAGTCCTGTGGGCAGGTCCTGTGACCCTGGAAAGGAGCTTTCTGAAAGAGCTGTGGGAATAGAGAGGAATGCACTGTGCAGCAATCAAAATCCAATTTCCCTTGACCATATTGACTATTTACAGGAGAAAAGCACTTACATGAGCAGCTGGGATTGGAAAATATTAGATGAGATGCGGCCAAGACAGACGGAGCTAAGGACAAGATGCAGAAGGGGCCAGAGCACTGACCTTGCTCCTCCCCAAACACAAATCCAAATCCCGTGTTCAGGGATGCTTTCTTCCATGTCAGTAAAAACTTTCTGCATTCAAAATAAGTTACGCAAATCAATGCAGTTTATACAAATTTGCTATTGCATAAATTTTTTTGTATAGTTAAACATTGTATCAAATTGGAGATTTTGTGAGGTAAGGATTAGTATGCTGATCAGAGTGTTGGAGCACATACCTAGAATGTGGCTAGAAACTGAGGAAGCATTAAGTAGCCACGCAACCTAATTTTCAGAAGTTCCATTCCCTACACCATTTGTGAGTGTTGGTTGAAGTCTGATGTTCAGTGGAGAATGGGGAGCAGTATCGATTTCAAAAAGCCCTTGTTGATTGCTCACACAAAGAAACTTGCTCCCTTTTGTATTGTTGTAGATTTACAGGAACCTCCGCCATGCTGTGATCAACATGTACCAGAGAGAAGGGCCGCTGACCTTTTATAGGGGTCTCAGCCCAACCATCATTGCAATTATCCCCTATGCTGGCCTCCAGTTTTCCTTATATAACTTCCTGATGAGACTGTATGAATGGATTGTTCCAGGATCAAAAGCAGGTTAGTCTTTGGTGCAGCAGCTGTAGAGAGAAGTGATAGGGGAACTCTGTCCTACTATAGAACAACTTGACAAAGGTAGTTTCAGGCAGACGGTGTAAATAACTAATAATAGTACAGATGGATGCTTTACCAGTTCATTCTTTTCCTGTGCCACCCAGTCTTTCCAAGTATTGTGATATCCTTTTTGATTACTGGTCATTCTCTTTGAGTAATAGTGAAGTACAGATGCCAAGCCACAACAAAATGCCGTGTGTGTTTTTAGATTGTCCAAGGGTGGCCACAATGACGCAAAGAGTTTGCCATGCTCAGGCAAGCATAGAACAACTTGGGCCCACCTTTCCAGTCAACCTCAAGGCTGTAAGACTGTGGCAACTCTCTTGACAGCCCTGAGAAGGGCTGGAAAGATAGCACCAGTCCCACATTTCTAGCAGTCCATAGGGATGAGAAAGCACAGTTTCCGGGGCAGTCCTACCATCTGCCATTTTCTAACCTCCCAAGGATGACTGTCAAAGTAGGACCCTTGCAGTCATCCCCAGGGGGTTAAAGAGGGGCTTGTGGGAGTGCTCCATCTACTTTTCTGTAACCCCCAACTTTCTGCCTGCTGCTCACCCCCCTTCCTCGTACCCTGCTCAACTACCCACCTCCTAACCTAAAATCTTACTAAAAGAGGTTTTTCCTACACCGCCATCTGACAATGCTCAGATATTGCTTTAGCTTGGGAGGAAGGTTAACCCTGCAAGTATTTTTTTTTACCTTTTCAGATTTTTCTGAAGAAATCACATGCCCTTCCCTTTGAGAAACAATCCTCCCTTCCCATCTTCTCTGCTTTTCAGGCAGTGTTAAAAGTTTCATGTGCGGCAGTTGTGCTGGAGTCATCAGCAAAACCCTCACTTACCCTTTTGACCTGTTCAAGAAGCGACTGCAGGTGGGAGGCTTTGAGCAAGCCCGGGCAACATTTGGGCAGGTGAGAGATGGTTCAAATTGCATGTAACCTTTCTTTCCTTCTACCTCCCTTTTAGTATACTAATACAGTTCGAGAATGTATATTTATTCCTAATGTAAGCAAAAGATAAACCAGCATCAGCAATAAAAAGATACCCTGTAACAACATCCCCTGTGAGCCATTCTGTGATATTTGTGCAAAGTTTCTTTTCCTTCCCACCACTCATTTATTTATTTAAATATATTTATTCTAGTTTTCTTCTACTCTGTGGAGTAAAATACACAAAAATAAAAAATCGAACAAAAATACACAACCCATCAGAAACCCTGTCAAATTTAAAACTGGTGATAATCCACAAAGACATCCTGGCTGGTGCTGCTTCTGCTGACATGGTTCACACAGGACTGGGGGGTAAAAGCCAAGGGCCAGCAGCCCTTTGGCTCTTGCCCTTTGGCCGAGTCCAGACTTTACCTTACAGTCTTTGTTCTAGCAAATTCTCAAGCCACATCTTATTCAGTTGGCTCATATGTTGCCAGTTTCCTCCCTTGCTTGTTTGACACTCTAAAATGGAAGATGCCAGAGAGGAAAAGGTGAGTGGTTCATCTTCAGTCTTCTATGTAGTCCCATATTGGGACTGTGCTTGCGCAAGCCAGCCACCAGGGGCTCTCTTAACAGCTACTTTAGAATTTTTCCACTACAGGGGGGAGCCCCTCCTCCACAGAACTCCTAGAGGCCCTTGTCCTGTCCAGCAGCCACGTGCCCTGCAGGTGGGAGCTCCCCCGTTTCCCTTGGTCCTTTTTTCACTGCCTTATTCTGAGGACGTCCTCTCCTTCAGCTACTATAGATTGTGAGGTTTTTTTCTCAAAGTTTCCTCTTCCTGGAATCCCTCACTTATTTTTGAGAATGTTGCAGAAGGCTAATTTTTAAAAATGTGCCCAATGCGGTACAAAAACGACTCGCTCAAATGAGCGTTTAAGTTATCTTTTCTGTTTGGGTGAGGCTTATAACATGACCACGTGTAAAATCTGCCTCTAGTTTACACCCAAGGCCTGACCAGATCAGGCGGCACGCTTAAAAGTAAGTTTATGGGGGGAAAGCACTCTCCTGCTCCAGTAGCCCGGCAGCAAAGACATCTGCCTCTGGCAGAGCAAACTGTCCTTGCCTTCAAAATTACCAGCCAGAACTGACCAACTTGCGAGCCTGCCATCGAGCATCTCGTTTCTGTCGGTTGCAGGGACTGAACCAAAGTGTTGGGTCCGATTGTCCGTTCACTCTGAGGAACACCGCACATTGGAACCTGCACCTAAGAATGCCCATTCCAAAATGAAACATAAACATCAGTCCAGTTCCAAGGCAACACAATAGGTAAGCTCTTTGGTTCCAACCAGCTTAACGTTCTGATGGAACAGAAGGAGCTCCGTCCTCCATGAACACCTTCACATGTCTCCCCAACACAGTCATTTTCAGAGGGTGAGATAGAACTGGGCCAAGGTGCACCTATGGTTCCAGCAGTGGGCTGATTACCAGAACCATCCTCTCCGGTGCCATGGCACAACCCTGTGCCAGCGCTTCCTTGGCAGAGCTATTATTATTTTCCCTCGCACAGACCACAGGACTGGGGTGAATGGCAATCAAGGGAAGTGCCCCCAGTACCGAAGCGTACTTGTTCACAGGTCCACCAGTTTGGTATCCTCCTACAATTTCTCCTCAACACCCTATGGGTCATCCAGATTCAGAAGACAAACAGGTTTTGGGAGCTGGCTCTCCTTCCAGCCCAGGCTCAGATCTGCCATCAGACCCTTTCCCTGATGACATGGTAGGGGATCCAGACCCAGTTTCACTTAGTGAAGATCTAAAGCTCTGTGCAGAGCAGATGATGAGAATGGCCAGTTTGCTAGAAAAAGAGGTGACCTCCAGCAACCCAAAACCACGGGACAAGATCTTGTGCAAGCTGCACCCGGAGGCACCTGGTATAATCGCCTTCCCTATCCTGGATGGTATTTCTGACATCTCCAAGGCCCTATGGCAGAAGCCAGCCAGCATGGCGGCTACATCCAGAAAGGTGGAAAATGTATATAGGGTACAGCAGGAAGGACATTCCTATTTATTCTGCCACCCTCCAGCTTGATCTCTTATAGCAGAGGAGATGCAGGCAAAACAATGTACAGGTGCACATTCACCAGCCGATAGGGAAGGGTGAAAAATTGACGATCTTAGTAGAAAAGTTTACTCGGCTGCAGCACTTAACCTACGTAGTTCTAACTGTGGTGTGATTATGGGAGGCTACCAATTATTCCACTGGGAAAAGATGGCTGCTTATATTGAGCTGCTGCTGGAGGACAAGAGGCCTATCCAAACAGCAGATTAATGCAGGCAGACACTCCGCTGACTCTTCTTCCAGAGCCATGGCTTCAGCATTAGTGTTGAGAAGGCACGCTAGCTTCAGTCCACAGCACTCCCGCCTGACACCAGACAGAAGGTGGAAGATCTCCCGTTTGAGGGAACGACTTTATTTGCTTCATCTACGGGCAATCTGTTATCACATATCAAGAAAAACAAACAGCTCAGTCGTTTGGCATCACAGCAGGTCCTGCCACTCTGTACAGGCCTTGACACACTTTCAGGATTCATCAATTGCAGTCTTCTCTGTGTTGCTGTTGTAGTGGCACACTTAAGGTCCAAGGGTTGTTCTGTTTATCCATACCTGGATGACTGGCTGATTACAGCACCTTCCTATAAGGAACTGGAGTTACAAGTTTCTCTGATTTTACAAACATGCCAAGAATTGGGCTTGGTAATTAATAAAGGGAAATCACGCCTCCAACAGTCCCAGTGGGTTTCCTTTATTAGGGCCTGTCTGGATGCCACAGTAGATAGGGCATTGCACATCAAGGCTCTGATTAGATGCCTGTCCAACAGTAGCCTTCAACTGTTTTTTCAGAAACTATTAGGCCCTGACAGCTTCTACCACAACCACGACCCCACAGGCACACCTGAGGATGTGACCCCTGCCAAAATGTTTTTAAAGTAAATTTTGCCCTGAGTTACATTCCCAACATACTAGGTTCACAGCACCCAGGTCTGTAGTGAAGCAATTGGGCTGGTGGTTGTGCGATGGTAACTCCTTGCGGGAGTATCATTTGGGGAGAGGAGACCACAGATCTCTATGACCTCTGATGCCTCATTACAAGGCTGGGGGCCCACTGTGGGTCTTTCTCAGTTCAGGATGTGTGGTCAACAGAAGAAAAGAGTTTCCACATTGACCTCTTAGAGTTAGGTGCAGTACGTTACATCCTTACCTCATTTGCAGAGCTCACCAAGGGGAAGGTCATGTAGGTTGTTATAGACAATGCTACGGCAATGACCTATATAAACAGGCAAGGGGGCACAGTCTCAGCAGCCCTGTGCAGGGAAGCCATCTTTATTTGGAAAATGGTCATAGCACAAGGCTCCTGCCTCCAAGCAGTATATGTAGCAGGTACTGTGAATACAAGGGCAGACATCATCCGCAGAACGAAACAATTGGAACATGAATGGTCTGGAGAACAAGTATATTTGCCCAATTTTTCAGCAGTGGGGTTTTTCAGGAGTGAACCTTTTTGCCACCCACACCAATATGAAAGCCCCAGTTTTTTGTTCCAGGGTGGGTGCCGATCATCTCTCTCTAGGCGATGCATTCCAGATTTGATGGACAGGCACTCTTTTTTTATGCATTCCTGCCATTTCCACTTATCCACAAGGTGTTGGCAAAAATCCGGGAGGAAAACACATGGTGCATTCTGTTCACTCCATTTTGTCCCAGACAAGTTGGGTTCGAAGTCCTTCTGTCACTATCCAGGGGCCTCTATGTACACCTTCCCTTAGCTGCAGACTTGCTCCACAGGAGTCTTATGGTTCACCATGAAGTGAACAAGCTCAAATTGACAGCTTGGCTGCTGAACAATCCCAATTCAGATTTTCCTACCAGGTAGCCGATATTATTCTTAATGCTCTCAAACTGTCCAGAAGAAGGTCTTATATGAGCAAGTAGCTTCATTTTCATAATTGGGCTAGAAATCAGGGAGTTCAAGCAGAGAATTGCCCTATTGCCTTGGTATTTGAATATCTGCTGGCACTCAAAGAATCGGGCCTAGCAGTCGCTTCCCTTAAGGTACATTTGGCAGTCATATTGGCCTGTCATGCCAAGGTACAAGACAAAATGCTATTTTCTCATCTAGTGTCCAAAGGTTTTTTGAAAGGTCAGTTTAACTTGTTTCCCCCACAACCACCTATAGTGATCACTGCCGGTAGTGCTTTTCCAACTCATGTGAGCCCCATTCGAACCCTTAGGCGCTTGTAGTTTGTAACTCTTGTCATTTAAGGTTGCATGTTTGGTGGCAATCGCATCAGCAAGAAGAGTTGGAGAATTAGCAACTTTGAGGGTTGATGACTCATTCATTAAATCTCAGGCTAGCCATGTAGTTCTGAGATCCAGTTTACGTTTTTTTGCCCAAGGTGGTTTCCAGCTTTCACCTTGCTCAGGACATCATCTGCCCAGTATTTTTCCTTCCCCCACTTCAGAGGCCAAAAAGACATTGCATTCCTTAGATAGAAAGAGGTCTTTATTATATAGACAAAACAAAGGGTTTCTGGCAGTCCCCACACCTTTTTGTGTGCTACTCGGGTAACTCAAGGGGAAAGGCAGCCTCAGCACAGACCATTTCTAAGTGGATAGTCTCTGCTATTAGATTAGGGTTCTGTGAAGACCTACAACACCTCCTAGAACTAACACCAAAAAAAGATGTCCTTATCATTATAGGGGACGGGAATGCTAAAGGAGGAAGTCAAAAGGTAACTGGAATAATGGACAAGTTTGGCCTTGGAGAACAAAATGAAGCTGGGCAAAGGCTAACAGTTTTGTCAAGAGAACACCCTCTTCCAACAACCTAAGTGGCGACTCTGCCCATGGACATCACCAGATGGGCAACACAGAAATCAGATTGATTATATAATTTGCAATCAAAGATGGAGAAGCTCTATACAGTCAATAAAAACAAGACCTGGAGCTGACTGTGGCTCAGATCATGAGCTACTCATTGCAAAATTCAGGCTTAAACTGAAGAAAGTTGGGGAAACCACTAGGCCATTCAGGTTTGACCTAGATCACATCCCTTATGAATATACAGTGGAGGTGAAGAATAGGTTTAAGGGACTAGATTTGATAGACAGAGTGCCTGGAGAACTATGGACGGAGGTTCATGACATTGTACAGGAGACAGCAATCAGCACCATCCCAAAGAAAAAGAAATGCAAGAAAGCAAAGTGGCTGTCTGATGAGGCTTTACAAATAGCAGAGGAAAGAAGGAAAGCGAAAGGCAAAGGTGAAAAGGAAAGATTTACCCAACTGAATGCAGATTTCCAGAGAACACCAAGGAGAGATAAGGAGGCCTTCCTGAATGAACAATACAAAGTAATAGAGGAAAACAATAGAATGGGAAGGACTAGAGATCTCTTCAAGAAAATTGGAGAAATCAAGGGAACGTTCTGTGCAAAGCTGGCCATGATAAAGAACAAAAACGGTAGGGACCTAACAGAAGCAGAAGAGATTAGGAAGAGGTGGCAAGATTACACAGAAGAACTATATAAGAAGGACCTCAATGGCCTTGACAACCAAGACGGTGCGATCACTGACCTCGAGCCAGACATCCTGGAGTGCGACGTCAAATGGGCCTTAGAAACCATTACTAACAACAAAGCTAGTGGAGGTGATGGTATCCCAGCTGAGCTATTCAAAATCTTAAAAGATGATGCTGTTAAAGTGCTGTACTCCATATGCCAGCAAATTTGGAAAATGCGTGGCCACAGTATTGGAAAGGGTCAATTTACATTCCAGTCCCAAAGAAGGGCAATGCCAAGGAATGTTCAAACTATCACACAACCTTTCCAAATATAAAATAAAACTACTACCAATCCTAAGAACTAACCAATTAAAAAGAAAAAGGAGCTGAAGAACATATCCATCTATTCTTCCTCTCTCTGCTAATATACCAACAACCTTATAGTCAAACCAGTTTGATCCTTCAGAACTTCTAATACTAAAGCTAACATGTATATATCTAAAGGGTTAAAACTAAAAAGTTTAAGCTTCCACCCCCCCAGACAAAAAAGAAAAAAAGAAGTAAGCCTATTATATCTGCATAGACTGCTCTTAAGTCTGTCAAAAAACATAGATAAGTTATGTACTTCACAAATACTACTGTGAGAACTATAGTATCCCCTGAGAATAGAAACAGAATAAAAACAAAAAAAAGTCTACAGAACCTGCAAGATAACCAACTCCTGCAGGAAGTGAGTATAAACCCCACTGCTGAGACGTAATCCCAAAGGGAGGCATCCAGCTTTTGCCCCCTCCCCTCCCACTATCTGGTCAGAGAACTTCAAAGAGGCTTAAGCATTAATACAATAAACTTATGTAAAATCGTAAACCCAAAATAACAGAAATCCCAAAGCTATAGTTCCATTGTCTGATGTAGAAGGTAAATCAAAGTCTGTGTCGTGCTGAAACTATTCCATTTCAGGGCAGTGATGGTAAAATCCAATTTTCTCTTAATGGATCTTTTCAATGGGTCGGCTTTTGGTTTCAAGTTGAGAGCTTGTAGGAGTAAATGGCCACTTTCAATATCTGAAGCCGTAAGAATAGATCCCTGGTGTGAAACAGTTATACTGCTAGAAGGAGACCAGTGGAATCTGATGTTAGCCTCATTCAGTTTAGAGGAGATAGGCTGTAAAGCACATCTTTTGCTAAGAGCTTCTGGTGCCAGGTTTAATAGAACTAAAACTTTAACGTTTTTAAATAATTAAAAACGTTGGTCCTGGCTACCTGTACAATAGACTTTTTGGTACGATCATCTAGAAATTCGGCTATGATGTCCTGGGGGCCTTTAAATTGTGGGTGGTTAAGTGATTCAAGATGAAATGCCTTGAAAATAGTTGGAGCTATCTTCTCTTCCAAGTTTAAGGCTGATGTTAACCAAGTGGATAAAAAGATAACAATATCTGTAGTCGCTTTCTTCACCTTTGGGAATGCCTCTAAATTTCAGGTGGTGCTGCCGGAGGGTATTTCCAAGTTGTATAATCTTATCTCTTGCCCAAAGTTTTTACACTGCAAATGTTCAACATCTTCCTGGGCAAAGAGAGCCGTCTCTATTGCTGCTTCTGCTGTACCTGCCACTTTATGCAGTGCAGTCCCGATTTCATCCAAACACACAGAAGTTGGTGATAACATACCATTGATTTTCTCTCAAATGAATGAAAAGAGTCCATTGAATCTTGTTTTGTAATCCCTGGAGCTTTCCCGTCTTCTTCAGCAGCCATCTTGGATTTGTCATCTGAGGGGTGTGGTCAGGAGGCCTTAGTGGTATTTGCCGAAAAAAGGGCTTCAAAGATTGTTGCATTGAAGTATTTGGTGACGTTTTACTTCCCCCAGACTTAGCCATACCTCTCAAAGTGAAAAAGTAAGTAAAGTTGCAAGGAGGACATAGGGAGATAGGAAGGGAGCACGGAGCACCAAGTTAAGCTTCCACCGTCATTGCCCTCGACGCCACACCTCCTAGTCAAAGCAATGATATTCCCAGTAGTAATGTATGGCTGCAAGAGTTGGTCCATAAGGAAGGCTGAGTGCCAAAGAATAGATGCTTTCGAATTATGGTGCTGGAGAAGACTCTTGAGAGTCCCTTGGACTCAAATCAATCAATCCTAAAAGAAATCAACCCTGACTGTTCCCTGGAAGGCCAGATACTGAAGCTGAAGCTCAAATACTCTGGCCACCAAAGGAGAAGGGAGCACTCCCTGGAGAAGACCCTGATGCTGGGAAAGACTGAAGGTCAAAGAAGAAGAGTGATGGTTCTGAGAAGGATGAGTTGGTTAGACAGTGTTATCAATGCAACGAACATGAAATTAAGCAAACTCCAGAGGACGGCAGAAGACAGGAGGGCCTGGTGTGATGTAGTCCATGGGGTCATGAAGAGTCAGACTCAACTGTGCGACTGAACAACAATATAAACAGGCAGGTCTGCCATGCCCTCTGGACTTTCGGGCACATTCTACACGGGTGTAGGAAGCATCAGCGGCATTCCAGAGAGGCACCCCTTTGGAGGGCTTCTGTCAAGCAGTGACTTGGTCATCATCGGACACCTTTGTCAAGCACTATTCTGTGGACATGAATACGAGAAGAGATTCCGCAGTTGGCAGAGCCATGCACATTCATTGTTCCACTGAAACTCACTCCACCTCCAAGATAAGGAGCTTTATAGTCTCCCAATATGAGACTGCGCAGAAGATTGAAGATGAAAACAGTGTTGCACTTACCTATAACAGTCATTCATCAAGGCATCTTCTCTGAAAGTACACATTCCCTCCCTTCTGCCCCGCTGTGAGTTTCATAGGATACAGTGATGTTCATGATGCTCGGGGTGACTCAGGAGGACTGAGGGAGAGAGGAGAGTTCCACCCTGCAGAGCATGTGGCTGTTGGGTGGGGAGCTTTGCGGGGGAGGGGCTCCCCTGGAGTGGAAAAATTCTTAAGTAGCTGTAAGAGTCTCCCGTGGCTGACCTGCTCATGCACAGTCCCAGTGTGTGCCTGCACAGAAGATACCTCAATGAATAACAGTTACAACAGGCTTGGGTCCCCTCTGCTCACCACAGCCCTTACAGAGACTGCAAATGCGACAGTAGTACAACTATCTGAGGTCTGGGGGTGAGTGTTTCTTTTAAGTTTGTCCCACACCAGTGAACACATGGAACTGCTTTATACTGAATCAGACCATTGATCCAGCAAAGTTAGTATTGTCTGTTCAGACTGGCAGTGGCTCTGAGGTCTTTCATATCAGCTACAACCTGATCCTTGCTGGAGATGCCAAGAACTGAACCTGGGGCCTTCCGTATGCCAAGCATATGCTCTACCAACAGAGCTAAAAACCCTCCCCAAACATGGAGAGGAAAGAAGTGGTTTGGGCTTGCTACAATCTCCCATTTTCTATTTTTTGGTTGCAATTTCCCTTGTTTAAAATTGTTTTATAAAGCAAACAGGTTTGAGTGCCAGTATCATTACAAGCTGCTCTAAGCAAAGAAGTAAGATTTTCCTGCTGGAAAGATCATTCTGTCCCTGCAGAGCTGAAAAGTTGTACAGTTTCTTGCATGTGCCCAGTAGGGTGTTTTAAAGATTAATTTCTCAACCCCATTCTCCCCACCCCTGCTATCAGTTCTTTTGTAGGTGTTGTGCAGGTGTTAGAACAGTGTCACCTCCACTCCCGCTTGCACTGGAGGAAAGCAATTGAAGATACCTGACTGTTTGTCTTCTCACTCTCATTCAGGGAGAGGCTAGGGCTCCTGAGAGCACAGAGAAGCTGTTGGTGCATCTCTTTTTCCTTGGTAGACATGCCTGCACATGACTTCCTACAGTGGCTGGATTTGTGCTCTTGCTCCCTTTTCTCTCCAGGTGCGGACGTACAGCGGTTTAATGGACTGTGCCCGACAGATTCTGCAGGATGAGGGAGCCAGTGGATTCTACAAGGGCCTCTCCCCAAGCCTGTTGAAGGCTGCATTTTCAACAGGCTTCACCTTTTTCTGGTATGAGCTCTTCTGCCGCCTGATGCATATCCTGAAGGAGAAAAACAGCTCAAAGAGGAAGGAAGACTGACATAAGCTCCTGTCTGCAGCGGACATTGCTGATTATAGTGGGGGGCCGGGGGGGGGGGCGGAGTGCCGAATGGAGTAAAGTGTCTCTTTGCCACAGCCCAAAGCACACATAAAGGGTACGTTTGGGCCAAACCAAGAGAGCTGGCCCTCCACAGCTGCTGTCGGGGGTGTTGCAGACAGTCCTTTCCGCTTGCAGCAGAGATTGCTGCCTGTCTCGGCTCCCGTGTAAGAGGCACTACACTCCCGTGTAAGAGGCACATTCTAGGGAAAGTTGTTTAAAAAAAAAAATCAGCTCTTGGAACTGTCAAAACCCTGATTTGATGAAGAACAAAGAATGTTCTTGTCCTGTTTGCAAAGCTCTCTCTCTGCTGTTTCTGCCTTGTCACAACTAGGCTGTACTGTTTGCTTTGCCATGCTGGCATCCCACTTTAACTCTCCAAGGACACAGTCCTTCTTCCCATCATCAAAGAATCATGCCTCTGCAAGTGACTTAGTTGCTGGCCACTATTCCCCAGCATTGCAAATTTGCAGTGTTTACAGTAAGCCAGAGTGTCTTTGTTTCTTGCTTCTCGGCATTCTTAAGTTTAAGGGGGTGTCTGAAAAGTACGGGGTTCGCCGCATGGAGGACTCAGACAACGACATGCTTTAGCGTACATAACAGTGTCTACCTGTTGGATAGCTGTTGGATAGCTATGTCTTGCTTCTTGTTGGTAGTTTTTCATTAGCAGACAAGCAGACCTCCCCCCCCCCCTTTTTAAAGCATGCTCCATAAGGAAGAGAGTACCACAGAAATGTCCCAGATGCCTCTAGATGGCAGTGTTAAAGAAGAGTGGGTGTGCAACCACTGCACATAGCCACTGTGTCAGTGGTGCCTTTGGTGCTATAGTGTTCTCCTTTTCTCCCACATACACACACCTCTCAATGTCTAGCCAAACTGCAAGTGGCAGGAAACATGCACCCGTAACAGTCACACAAGGTGCTCACATTTTAAAGGTATTGCCTTTTATGCTCCTTTTTTTTCCAATTAATTTTTTTATTATGCACACACACAAAATTAGTTATGAACATTGCAAATTAAGTACATAGGGGAAAAGAGGTCTTAGTGCATACAGATTTTCCAATTAAATTACAAAACAGTTTTAGATGAGAGTATTCAGATATGTCTCTGATATGCAAATAACAAAAGAAAAGTAACTATATTCAACAAAGTCCATAAGTGCTTACAAATTCAGCAACTCTTTATGTAATTGGTTTGATGGCAGAA
Organism: Gekko japonicus; assembly: GCF_001447785.1. Lineage (NCBI taxonomy): Eukaryota > Metazoa > Chordata > Lepidosauria > Squamata > Gekkonidae > Gekko > Gekko japonicus. Next base: position 495,892 of record NW_015165830.1, read on the forward strand.
TATTGTTAGAAGCTAAGAATTCCATTGCTGGGAGCCATATTTCCGTGTTGTTATATGCCTATTTTTAATGTTTCCTTGGTGCACCTACACATCTCTTCATGCCATGGCAAAGGTTTGTGGCAGCATGCCACAGCTGAAATCCCAGTTCCTGTGCTTTGTCACCCATAGCACTTCTAGTTTTCTATCTATTTGCACGGATGATGTCAGTCTCTTGCAGGGCTATTGTAGGCAGAGTTCCACCCTTTTAATCCCATTGAAGGGTACAACTCAGTTTAAGATGGTACTATTAGTAGGATGAAGGAAACATGTAGGTGCGCACATGTTGCAAATTTTCATGGGTCTTGTTAGTACAGTTTTAAGTCTCTGAAACAATTGTATCCCCTTGGCAGATTGTCTTGGGTCAAAGAAGAGTATGTCTTCAAACTAGCCATGAGTTAAAATCAATTAAATCCACATTTTGCAAGCAAAGGGCTAGACTGGACACTTCTGTGCTGTTGAACCTAGGAGATCTGCCAGGAAACTAGTGTGAGTGGTCAACAACATCTCTGGGACACAAGGGTATTGAAGGACTGTTCCTGTGTACTGAAGGAGAGAGTCCCAGAGCATTTAGGGGTGCATGCATGCTGTGAGGCTCTGTCCTGATACACGGGATGCATCTGTGCTCATTCATATTTCCTGCTTTAGAAGCTAGAAGCTGTGGTTCTGTTCCTCATTTCAAGTGGCACTTTTTTCTAGTTTAGGTAACTGTAATGACATTATAGCATAGATGGTTATGTGCACTGCTGGAGCACGTTTGAGAAAGTAGAAGAATCAAGTCCCCTGCATTTTCACAAGTTGAGATGATCAAGTTGGGGGATCTCATGCAAACCACCCAGCTCTTCCACCGGGCAAGGGGATTCTCCTTTTCCTCCTGCAATCTTGTCTCACAGAGATGCAGCACATGTTCAGCCACAGAGCCACATGGAAGGAAAATGGATTGGGAATGTGCTGCTCATGTTCCCTTCCGCCACAACACGAATCCAGGTGTGAGCAAGGCCTCTGGGGGGGGGGGGAGACCACAAGAGAGTTTAAAAAGTTAAAAGCAAGACTGCTCAATTCCACTATTATGTGAAAGGTATTCTTACCCATTTTCCCCCGAGACAGCAGGATAGATTTCTCAGATTTCACACTTGAGCAGTACAGCTGGAGCCATGTCACTTAGGAACATAGAAAGTAGGATCAGGAAAGATCCTTCCGGTCACCTTGTATGCTGTACCTGAAGAACTAGGGTTCTTCCTCATATGCTGAACAGTGTGGCTTTTATTTAACTGGCACATGTGAGGAGTTTTGTGAGAGCAAAAGCTGTTTGTACTTCTGAAATGTTTACTTTGGACCAGCTAGTTCTCTGTCTCTCTCTCTCACTACCCAGGCATTGTTTGCTATTTGGCCTTCAAAGTTGACAAGTTGATTCTCTTTCATAGCAGTCGTTCAGGGCAGAAATACACGTTGTGTGGCAAACAAAAGAATCCTAAACCCATGTTGATCTGTAGTGCTCATGTTAGATGGGGGGGAAATGGAGGATGGAGGAAAGGTTAAGCACACACATGCTCTCATTAGCATAGGATATCCTTGCATCCTTCCACATTCATGTTTACTTCGACTAACCCGGTATGGGAGAGTCCATTTTTTTCCTGCATAAATGTGCAGTTCTGCTCTCAGAGCAGCTTCAGATGTTACTGAAGGACTAAAACCAGCCAAAAGCGCAAGTGGTTTTCCATTCATCTGGTGGCACTTCTTGTAGTAGAGGAACTTACACAGTTTTTTCCATGGTCAGAAGGATAAACTCCCAAGGTTGCACCTGCTGCCATGGTCAAATGCACATGCTGGCTTTGCATCCGAAATTTGCACTTCTAACCACACAACACTTCAGTAATACCCCGAGCTTTCTTTTGGTGACAGCAGCCTCGTGTGAATATGAGGGCTCTATCAACATTACCCTCTGCAATTCATCCTCCAGACCCTTTAGTCCTGTAGGTTTATTTTGCATCCCCTTGTCAAGGTGTGCTTTACTAAGCATTGCCATGGATTCCAGCAGTTTTGCTAATTGTCTTGGTATCAATAACCACCCCCACCAATCCCCAAAACATCTGAAATGAGTCTTTAGGCACCGGTAATGCTGAGAGTTCTGCTCCAATATCTGTAATAGATCTAGGGTCAACACGTTTTTTCCAGTTGCTTTTATTATCTGAGTTGCCCAGCTAAGACTCTGCATCTCCACATGCTTAGTCCAAGAAATAAATGTTTCAGGATCCATTACTATGAGATGGTTTTGTTTTTCAGCTCCCATTGTTACATCAACACACGACCCATTGCAGCATTTGTTTTCTCTGATATAAACTGTCCTTCAAGTGCAGCATTCTTTTAAGGCTTTGGACCATTCCCCATTTTTCATCCTGTATGGAATATGTGCTTCTTTTGAAAGAAATATATTAAATATATTTAACTTAAATCTTACTGGTGATTACTGTTTTTTCAGCTGTTGTCCTTTGTCCTGAGAAATGACAGAAAGACATCTTGAAATTTGCCTTTTTCCTTCTCAGTACAAAGAAGCCAGGGTCTAAAAAGGATCAAGTGTCCAGAAGGGAGAAGCTGATAATATACACACAGGTGATCTTCACAATCAGCACCATACGTGTGAGCTTTGTATTTGAGGCTCCATTAACAAATACAAAATGTTCTGTGTAAAGTAGTGCTTGCTCACCTGTATTTTAGTGGTGGCCGTAGAAGGTTGCCAGCTAATCAGAAAAGGAGTCTGGCCTACTCTTGTGCTTTTAAAAGCTGTTTAATTTGCATAGATGAGGTGAAGATTAATGTCAGCAGCTAATGTCTGCACATCATGAAGCAGGGTACACTTGTGAAGTTGGCAATTCTGCTGGATAATAATAAGCAGAATACTTACCAAATGTTTTAGCTAGATACCATCTGTTTTAGCTAGACACCTTCTGGCTGTATTGTATTGGTTCTGTAGTTCAGAGTCCAGCTCACAAGGGGGCACTGTTCTTGCACACAACAAGGCAGAGGATGCTCCCCTTTTTCTGTGGTGGTGTCTAATGAGATCAGCATAATCTTGGTCAATCCAGGAGGCATGAAAGAACTATTAAAATAAGATATGGCTGACCTAACTGGTGCAGACAGAGGGCTGGGGACAGAGAGCAAAATACAGCACAGGAAGGCAGGGTTAGTACTATTTATTTTGTTGCTTACAAGGAAAGTGCCCATAGGGCTTCTAACAGGAAGCTGCCATTGAAGAGAAACAGAGAGAGACTATTACATGGCGTGGATTTATTTTGACACTTGAAGGATCATCCATTATTTCTCAGTGCGTATTACAGAGAAACACAGTGCTTGCCGCCGAAGCTAATGTGGGAGTGGACTACTGCTGTTTTTTGGAAAAGTAAGTGCGAATACAACCTGTTTCAACTGTCTGCCTATTTTAATCATCTGAAGCTTCCTCTGAAGACAAGGCATCAGTCCCCCTACCCTAACTGGCAGGGGCTCACCTGGGATTGAACTGGAGGCCTTTTGCAAGAGCTATTGCCACTTCCATTATCAGCCCTTGTAGAGTACTCATCTCCAAAGGAGACTTGAATGTGTCCTGGAGCTGTGAATTCCACCATGCAGTCGCTCTCAGTAGTCACCAGTAGGCCTGTCCCAGGAGTGTTTTACGGCTCCAGAACCTGCTCTAGAGCACGGTCACCTGCCTTCTAGTGTCTTCCTCCCCCACAGGGAATACTCATAAACTAGGAGTAGCAAAGTTGTGACAAAGGAGGGGTTAAGATGAAGCAAAGATATGATGGGGTGAGGTTTTTAAAGGCTTATCAAAATGGCCTACTTTGGCTGGTCCCAGGATAGCAAGGCAACACTTAAATGCTTAGTAGAAAGGGAATTATTGGATCCCTGCCTCTATAAATACAGAGTGGGGGAGGGGTGTTGTGGATGTAATATTTACCAAACTGAATGGAAAATCTTGTCATATTTGGTCATAAGATAGTGACTTTCTGTATGTGGCATGCTTCCCCTCCATCTGCACCTACTTGTGTAATGTACTATGTTTATTTATGTGTACTGAATGTTTTCCTAATAAGGATGGTATCAATTCTACCTAAATCCATGCGAGTTCTCTCCATTTGGTCCCTGATTGGTCATTGTAGGAAGGTCCTGGAATGAAGTACTGTTGCAATTCAGGAAGAGTAGATTAAAACTTTCATTCATACAGTGCTTATTTTCAGAATTACCTGTTAGGGATGCCAGCCTCCAGGTGGGCCCTGGGGAATTACACCTCACCTCCAAACTACAAAGATCAGTTCCCCTGGACAAAATGGATGCTTTGGAGGGTGGACTCTGTGGCATTGTACCCAGCTGAGGTTCCTGTCCTACCCAGGCTCCACCCACAAATCTCCAGGAGTTTCCCAACCTGGATCTGACCACCTTACCCCACATCCCCCACCGGTGGCCAGGGGCAACCTGTGTATCTGCAAACTCAGTGGTTCTATACAGAGTAACCATTAGTATATACAACTAAATGTGCCTGGTTAGAGCAGTAATAAGCATCAATACAATACAAAGAGGGTTCAGACATAAGGTTTTGTAGACTAGAGCCCACTTGTTCAGATGCAATTTTTACACAAACTTATGCTGGAATAAAATGTTCAACAAATACCGTGCACAGATGATTATAACATATCATAAATACTTTTATATTTTTTGAAAAATATTTTTACAATAATTTCTTCATATATAATTAATCATCTTAATCACAATTCACAATAGAAGAGATATCAACAAATATCAAATATCATCTCCATAGAATCTCAAAAGATATTGTACAACCTTATAATTAATAATAGTCCTCTGTTAAATAAAAGTTTCAAAAGGGAGGACTCCTTAAAGTCTCTTTATAACATGTGTGTCTTCCTCCAATGTGCTCTGTCTTCCTCCAATCGCCTTCTATGGAGATGATATTTGATATTTGTTGATATCTCTTCTATTGTGAATTGTGATTAAGATGATTAATTATATATGAAGAAATTATTGTAAAAATATTTTTCAAAAAATATAAAATTATTTATGATATGTTATAATCATCTGTGCACGGTATTTGTTGTATGTTGGTTTTCCTACTTACCGTGGGTCCTTGTTTGGTTTTGGGAATAAAATGTTCTTCAGGGTGCTACAAGACTCTCTTATTTCTGCTGCAGTGGGCTGAATGGGGGCTACCTCTAGGACTGCCAGCAACCTAGAGAGGGGAAATGCCCTGTTCTTTTCACAGAGGCTTCATGGGATGTTATTTGCCATGTGATTTTTCTTTTTACTCCCATTCCATGAAAAACTTCAGCTGCCCATTTCCACGTATGAAGCCTCTGTTAACGTGTTAACTACTAATCAGGAATGATATCTCACCTTGGTGAGAAACACCCTCCCTCCGTTGCAACCTGAAACGGCGCTCCTGGAACGAAGAACTTGCTCCTCCTGAAAAAGAGAGGGTTAATGTGGTTTTCATTGCATTTGTGTGAACGCGAGCAAGGGTGGGAGGAGAGTCGAGGACTCTTCGTCCGGCAGGTGCCGCTGTTGCCGCTGCACTGTCACAGTCTGTCCTCCCCCTTTCGGTTGGGCTTGCTAGGAAATGACCTAAGAGGAAACCCTCTGGGGTTGCAAGCCATGGAAAGAATCCGTCTGTCGGGAGTTGCCGCCAGACGCCAGAGAGGTTGAAAAGTAAGAGCAGCGGCCGGGGGATCTGCCGGCTCGGCCCAGCGGAGCGCTTTCCCTGGTGGCGGGGCGCATAGACGAAGGATGCCCATTTTGCATCTGCACTCCATGCTCGAGCTGCTGCCTTTCCTGCTTCTCCTGCTGCTGTTCTTGGCTGTGGGCTTCTTCCTGATCTACCTCCAACGACACGACCCAGAAACCAAAAAGAATTAATGAGAGCCGGTTGGGGAGGGGCTGGGAGCTGGTATTCTCTCCCAGCTAAAAATGTAGGTGCTCCAGTCCTAA
>NW_015165830.1:501948-510046 GCF_001447785.1 Gekko japonicus
TGTGGTGGGCGGGGGGGGGGGGGGGGGGACGAAGACACTTCTGGTCCTTTCGTAGGGCTGCCCTAAACAGTTTCAGAAGCAAACTTGCGCCTCTGAAGTGGGTGGAGCCGTTTCTGTGCTGACTTGACTTGGCTTTCCCTGGATTTAAAACAAACTCATTTTTCCCACGTGCGGCGGACTGAGATCTGGAGATGTGGCAGCACATTCAAACAACCAGTCTTTGGCGTGTTGTGGCCACACTAGGCCCCTTCCCACCCACAGGCCTGTTTGCATCTGTGTCAGCTGACAGTGGGAGACACACTGGGTTATCTAAACTATGCACTCCTCGCCTTGTATGTACATGGAACATGCACAGGTCCACTGAACTTTGGCAGCCCTCTCTCAGAAAAGGTGATTGGGAACATCGAGGGTTTGTGAATATGGAGACACCTTATATGTTTTGTGAGGGGTGTACACGAGGCATGAGTGCCCTACTGTACCTACAGGATTTTTGGCTAGTAGTAGTATAAACATACTGAATCTGCCACATGTAACAAGAATGGTAAAGCCAAACCCACTCCAAGGGTAAGGGCAGTTGTCTGAAGGCCTGTGTTGGGGTCTGTTAAGAAACTGGCTTATACTGAGTCATACTGTCGGTCCATCATTAAACAGGACAGAAGCTGCTGACCTGCTTCTGATCACCCCACACTTGGACCAGAGTGAAATACAAGTGAAAATCTAGTTGATGTACATGCTAGAGGAACTATATAATCACCTCTGCGCACGGTGAGAATAACCACATGCAGAAGTCATTGTTTTCATTGCCTCTAAAACCTTGATAACAGTTACCTTCTTCACACAGTGGATGTCATTCAGTATGCACACAGGTGCACGACTACTCTAGTGTGCACAGGAACAAGATTGATCCAAAGGGCAGTTCAGAACCCACTGTGGTTGTTATGTATGTTTCTCTTTTCAGTTAGTGGAGGCAGTTGCCACTCAGGTTTTCACGTTATCTTGTCATTGAACATCAGGAGCACCTATATCTTTGGCCAGTTTTGTGTCTGCAGCAATAGGCTACTCTGACAATACAGTGGCAAGCTAACTATTGGAAAGCCCGAACAGAACTCTTGTTAATATGAGTGAGCTTATCACAGTGTAACCATGTACTGGATCTTTTTCTGTGAACTAGAAGTCTGAAACAAGACTTTCAAAGTTCACGAAGAAGGGGCAGACTTGTATTAGTTGTTCTGATGAGTACACTATTTGTGTGAGCAGGATTTGTGTGTGTGTGTTTGTAAAAGCCAGCTACAGGCACATCCTTGGAAACAACCCATGCCAAACACTTTAAAAAGAAGCCTGTTTGCATTGTATTTATGACACCATCATAGCTATTGTAAAGCACAAAAATGATAGATAACATATCCTTATCAAGTACTTTTCAAAAATGCCTTTTGGGGTTTTAACACTGAAAGATGCAAGAGCAGCTGTTTGAATTGTCTTCTTACCAACCTCTACTAATATACGCATGCCCTTCTATACTCAAAATGGTGCCATTAGGCTGTGTCGTTTACATCATTTACATGCTGCATTATTGAAGTTGGGGTGGTGGTCAGGGATTGTTGTGAGGATGAGGGTAAGTCAGGCAGTAGTGGAGATGTAGATGTAATGCCTGAGAAACAGCTTTACTGAAGATGGTGGGAGGTTCTTAAGGAATCTGCTAGAGGAGAAGTGTTTTGGTCAATGGAGAGGAGGATGCCTTTTCAGGCATTTTAGAAAACACAGAATTAATAATACAGGAATGGGGACAGTAGCAGGTGAACTTGATTGTGGATAACGAGAAGGGCCCATGGGGAGGGCGGGGTAGAAATGTAATAAATAATAATAAAAACTGGAGGCTGAAAGGTGGAGAGGAGTGGAAGCTTGAAGAGAGAGGTCAAGGCCTCTTGAATTGGAAGGCGCTAATTGGGAACCCAGTGGGGTTTTTCCTCTTGAGCTTGTCCATTTGATTGGAACCCAGATTGATTCCCCACCCTGCCCCCAGAATGATGTCTTGTTTCAGCACCCGGCAGTTGTCTGCCTGCAGCATAAGCACATGTCGTAGCCAGTGAATTCTGATGAGTGAGCAATGTGTTTGCCTATTTGTCGATTCATTGTTTAGAAGCTGGGCAATAAGCATTTGGGCCGGGAATTGAACAGGGCGGGTAGGTAAGGCTGGATGTTTTTAATGCAAAATAAAAATATCCCTCTCCCTCCCTCCCTCCTGCTCCAGAGTGTCTGAAATCTAGTTCAAACTCCTTTCTTGTCTGACTAATCTGTGTCTGACCTCTTTTCGCTCCACAGTTTGCCACTCTCTGCTGCTTTCCTGATCTCACGCCACCGAAGCAGAGCGAGAGATGGGAGACACGGGCAAAGAAGACTATAAAATACACTCATTTGATGTAGAGATTCAGCAGATACTGAAAACAGCCCTCAAAGGTTGGCACCTCTGTCTTTCTCCTTGTCATTTCCCCCTGCAGAAATCAACATGATTGAATTTGAAAACTGCTGAATTGGAAACTTTTAGAGGCCTATTACCATTATGCATTTTAGTTTGAAAACTAGTTACAGGGGTGTTAAACATATACGGTCCACGGGCTGGAACCAGCCTGTCCAGGGTGCTTATCCAGCCTCTGAGCAACTGGTGCTGTTCTCATCCTATGAGGAAAAGGGGGTTGCAGGAGGACAAAAAGCGCCCCCTGGAGGGTTTGGAAACAGCCTCTCTGTCAGGCCCTCCCCTGAGCCCTGCTGCTTCCGTGGGAAATGCAGGAGGCATGAGAACTGGGGTGGGGTGGGGGTGGGGGTCTGGGGGAGCCAGGCTTTTATGGGTTCCCCAGAAAATCAATTATTTTCACTGCTAGGAATTAATTGCTTAATTGGGTTTGCCTGTGTCCTTTATAAAGTTTATATCTCCGGTACCTGGCATTACATTTTATGGCACGCGTGGCCCGGCCCAACAAAATGACACTTACGTCAGATCCAGTCCTCGTAACAAATGAGTCTGACACCTCTAACACTTACCATTTTCCCCCTTCCCCTCAAAAAAAGAAAAAAACAACCCTGGGAATTCTGTTTTCATGATGATTCCAAACACACTTTGTTCGGATTCCAGACCACTTTGTAGGACTATCGCTTTCGAATTTTCTTTGATGGGAGCCATGGCACTTCAACCGGTTTGTAACAGAATTAAACCTGTGTTGTAGATACAGCTCAGGTCAGTCATGGAGTAGCCTTCGCATGTCATTCATCTCTCGGCCTCAGATTTCTCCCCTCTTTGAAATGGAAGAATGAATGGTCTTCCTTGCAGAAAGACTGTGATGAGGAAAGGTTTGTTGGAGCAGTCCATGGAGGGTCCATAAACTAAGAAGCCAGAAAATATTACGGAATTCTATAATAAAGGACACATTAACCACACTATTTTAGATGTTCAAAAATATGTCGGTGTTATTTTTCCCAGTCACTATTAATAGTGTTTATCATTTTGTGTAGACCCCAGCAGTGTGGACCTGGAGAAAGTGGCCAATGTAATTGTGGACCAGTCCCTGAAAGACTGTGTGTTCAGCAAAGAGGCCGGGCGTATTTGCTATACCATCATTCAGGTGGGAAACTGAGAGTCCATGTTTCATATTATTCATTCATTCATTCTTATCGTAAACACTTACAGAACATGTTTCTTAAAACCAGGGGTGTGCAACATTAAAAATGGAATTGGCAATTTGTTCTGCACTGTCAACCATAAGCAATAATCCAGTTTGCGTGTACTGAACACTTTCACTAATGTGGCTGTCAATGGTAAAAAGTAAATCATAGCTCAACATGAGACTTCAAGTCAGCTGAGCAACCCCAGTCTTGCTAGTCTCAAATCTGCAAAAATGTTAATGCGGCAGGATCAGAAAACATGAGATTTGGAAAACAAAAGAAATTTAAAGCCCCCTTGTTACTTGTTGCTTGTTGGGTGGGTGTGCAGGGTTCAAATGATGCAAAGACGACAGGACACAAGTCTGCAGGAAGCTGTCTGAAACCTCTCGGCTTCCCAGCGTTTATTTATAAGCTCAGTTTTCCCCCATTTCCCTCCCCCTCCTCTCTCTCCCTCCTTCTCTGTGCGTCAAGCATTCTAGCATCCTTTTGGAATGTGTGTGTGTGTATGTGTGTGTAAGCTCTCTGTTATCAGTTTCTCCCCCTTCTGAAGGTTAAACCGACTGCGTCAGTGAGCAGTAAACAGATTCCATCTCGGGCTCTCATTACGTATAAATATTTCAGTTCCCAATTTCCAGGCAGGAGAATAGTGAATTCTTCTGCACTGCTTTCCTACACCCCCTTTTATTGGGTTAAATGTAAAAAAAATATATCATTTGCCTTGGAAGCACAGAAGCTTTATGCAGTATCCCCGATCCTCCATGTTTCCCAGTTAAGGGGAAATGCTGTTCAGACAAATTACAAAGATGATCCGACTCCAGTGGTAACAAGAGAAAGAAATTTTACTTACAAAAATGGAAGTACATCTTACATGACATATTCACGTAGGTACATATAACTAATTGTGAACAGATTAACTTCAAAAAGGTTGACTTGCTACAGCTCCAAGCCAGTGTTCCCTCTAAGCTGAGTTAGTGTGAGCTAGCTCACAGTTTTTTAGCTTCTGGCTCACACATTGTTTGTCTTAGCTCAGGAAGGAGGGCTCCAGATCAAACGAATTTATGCAGTAGCCAAATCGCTCGCTCACAACTTTAATGCCAGGAGCTCACAAAGTAGAATTTTTGCTCGCAAGACTCCACAGCATAGAGGGAGCATTGCTCTAAGCCCAGGTAAGAGAGAAAGGAAGAGAGGTCCTATATAAGATGACAACAGAAGGCAAGCAAGGGCCAAAGAGGCTCAACATCTAACTGATGAGGGGGTGGGGCCAAATGCCAGGTGCACCTGAGTGAGAGAGAATTCTCTTAACCCTTTCTGTCCCAGATCCTCTTGCATGCAGAGTTACAATATCCAACACCTTTTATTTGCCTTCTTATGGGATCTTTCCCCCATGATGCCATCTCATGCCATCCTACATGAGAGCCAGTTTGGTGTCGTGGTTAAGAGCAGTGGACTCTAATCTGGAGAACCGGGTTTGATTCCACCCTCCTCCACATGCAGCCAGCTAGATGACCTTGGGTCAGTCACAGTTCTCTGAGAGCTGTTCTCTCAAGAGCAGTTCTCTCAGAGCTCTCTCAGCCCCACCTACCTCACAGGGTGTCTGTTGTGGGGAGAGGAACGGAAGGTGATTCAGGTAGTTGAAGGGTGGGGTATAAAATCAACTCTTCTTCATCCTCTTTTCAAAATTATTTTCACTCACATGAGTACTCAAAAATGAGTTTGTAGTCATCTTAACTATTCTGAAAAAATTTCTTTCAAAAATTCCCTTTTTCTTTGTTCCTTCTCTTTGGATTCTAGACCTTGTTTTTCTCCCAAAGCAGTTTACAATATCATTCTCCCCTCTTCTGATTTTATCCTCACAACAGCCTGTGAAGTAGGTGAGGCTCAGGGTGTGGCCCAAAGTCATCCAGTGAGCTTTTAGAGCAGAATGGAGACTTGAACCTGAGTCTCTCAGATCAACACTCCAACCACTGCACCACACTGGCTCTCCCTCCCTCTGTTTTATATTTCCAGGATGATTGATGGAGTTGGGGCAGGTGGGAGGTGGCTGGAAGAGAATGAAGTTTTATTTTCACTAAAAAAAACCCCAAAATCTAAAAGGAGCCTGTAGGTTGCATTAATGCATTCTGGAAGTGCATGCTGTTCATCTTGGCGCCGCCACCAGCCATGACTCCTTTCCTGCAGATGGAGCTTAGTACGGCATGCCCTGGTGATCATTCTGGGTATCCAGCCCAGTTTACTAGATAGAAGATGAATCTGTTCCTCCAACAACAGCGCAGACTAGGTGAGCAAAACCCATTCATGGCCCATCTTCAGTTTTGCCTCCCTGTAAACTTTATGCCCCTACAGGCTCCTGCTTCGTGTCACATCCTTTTTCTGAGCAGTGATGGGATTTGAGTAATGAGAGGTCTACACAGGCAGTTAGCTCCACACATTTATTTATTTCATTTATGCCCTGCCTTTCTCCCCAATTGGGATGCAGAGCAGCTTACATCATTCTCCTCTCCTCCATTTTATTCTCACAACAGCCCTGTAAAGTAGGTTAGGCCAAGTGTGATTAACACATGGAATTCACTGCCACAGGAAGTGATGGCGGCTACAAGCATGGACGGCTTCAAAAGGGAATTAGATAAGCATATGGAGCAGAGGTCCATCAGTGGCTATTAGCCACAAGGTATAGATAGGGGCTCTGGGGCAAGTGATGCGCTGTCTTCTTGGTGCTTGGGGGGGGGGCAACAGTGGGAGGGCTTCTAATGTCCTGGCCCCACTGGTGGACCTCCTGATGGCACCTGGTATTTTTGGCCACTGTGTGACAGAGTGTTGGACTGGATGGGCCTTTGGCCTGATCCAACATTGGCATCTCTTATGTTCTTATGTGTTGTGACTGGCCCAAGGTCACCCAGCAAGTTTCCATGGCATGAGTGGGGATTTGAACCTTGGTCCCCCCCAGATCCTATTCTTTTTTCCCCTTTATTTAATAAAGATTTTTATTTTTCAGAAAGAATAAAGAGACAGAGAATAACATATACAGGAAAGAAAAGTCAACAAACAATAAGCCTGAAGTCTGTACTCATTACTTTCACTTACATTTGTCTAAATGGAATCTGTACTGTATACATGTTTCATTTTTTAGTTTTCACGTTGAGAGCTTATAACCTATTTTAAAGGTTTCTTAAGATAGTCTTCCAACCATTTATAAACTCTTGCCCAATTATTTTCAAAGATTTCTTCTTGTTTTTCTTGTAGTTGTAAAGTCAGTTTATCAATTTCTGCTGTTTCCAATAATTTGTATTTATTTATTTATTAATCACACTTATACCCCGCCCTCCCCCGTAGGGCTCAGGGCGGCTAACAGGCAAAATTATTGCAACAATAAAACATAGTTCTGAGTTAAAAAGCAAATATACATTTAAAACCAATCCTAATACCAAATTGAATTTAAATTTAAAGTGCTCGTTGATCTTCACATCCAAAAAAACTCCAAAAGATGACGGTCCAGTCCAGAGGTTTCTCAAAGTCATTCGGTGGTTTCAAACCTTCATTCAGGTGGTTAAGATGTTTAAGATGTTCAAAAGTTCCAATGTTTCTAATGTTTCCTTCCTTCCTAGGGCCTCTTCCACCCCCCGTGATGGCAGTATAACAGGGGGGGGGGCGGGAGGCGGCGGCCCCTACTTGAAGGCCTGGTGGAAGAGCTCCGTCTTGCAGGCCCTGCGGAACTGCATCAGGTCCCGCAGGGCCCGGATCTCCTCCGGGAGCTCATTCCACCAGGTAGGGGCCACCACCGAGAAGGCCCTGGTCCTTGTAGCGACCAATTTTGCGTCTCTGGGGCCCGGTACAGTTAGTAAGTTTTGGGCCCCAGACCGTAGTGCTCTTGGGGGAACATACGGGGTAAGGCGATCCCTCAGGTAGGCTGGACCCAGACCATGTAGGGCTTTATAGGTAAGAACCAGCACTTCGAAGCGAATTCGGTACGCTATTGGCAACCAGTGCAGCGCTTTCAGCACAGGCTGAATGTGGTCCCTCCTAGAGAGACCCATTAACAGCCTGGCCGCAGCATTCTGCACCAGTTGCAGCCTCCGGATTTGCGACAAAGGCAGCCCCATGTAGAGAGCGTTACAGTGGTCTAACCTCGAGGTGACCGTCGCGTGGATCACTGTGGCCAGATCATCTCGATCCAGGTAGGGGACCAACTGCCGAGCCCGCCGAAGATGGTAAAAGGCGGACTTGACAGTGGCTGCCACCTGGGCCTCCATCGTTAACGCGGAGTCCAGGTGCACTCCCAAACTCCGAACCCCAGACGTAGGCACCAGAGGCACCCCATCAAAGGTCGGGAGAGGAAGCCCCAAACCTGTTCCGGCCTGACTCAGGCCCAGGACCTCCGTCTTCGCCGGGTTTAGTTTCAATCTGCTCAGCCGGAGCCAACCAGCCACGGCTTCAAGTGCCCGAT
>NW_015165830.1:512461-666672 GCF_001447785.1 Gekko japonicus
TATTTTGCCATATAAACTGCCGTGTCAATTTTTCTAATTCTTTATAGGATTGTTGGTTCAGTACAATTGGAATTGTTTGAAATAAAAAGAGAATTCCCGGTAAAACGTTCATCTTAATAGTAGCTATTCTTCCCATAAAAGATAATTGAAATTGATTCCATTTTTCCAAGTCTTTTTTTAATACTCAAGAGTTTACTATAGTTATCCTTAGACAATGAGCTGCATCTATTTGTTAAAAGTATACCTAAGTATTTAATTTTTTTCTGTACTTCAGTACTGGATTTTTCTTGTAATTGTTGGATCTGTTCTTTCGTACAATTCTTTGTAAACATTTTTGTCTTCCTGAAGTTAATTTTAAACCCTGTCACTAACCCTAACCCCCAGATCCTATTCTGATGCTCTACCCCTGGTACCACACCATCTGACCATTTGGGATCCACGTCTTTGTTACAGGCAGAAAACAAGCAGGTTGGCCAGAGTGTCTTCCGTCGAAGCCTTCTCAACCGACTTCAAGCAGGAATACAAGGACCGTGATGAACTGCGAGCCCGTTCTCTCCAGGCCTGGATCTGCTACGTCACCTTTATTTGTAACATCTTTGATTACTTGAGGGTAAGGGGACCATGCTGAGAGACCAAACGTCTGAATTGTTGATTGGATCCAAGGTCTCTTCACGTGTTCCTCTCCTAATGAGGGAATATGTAGATTTGAGTCTGCCTGTCCCTGGAATGCTGGAGGAAGGAGCAGACTTTCTTCTGTCAGCAGCCAGTACAGGCCAATAGGCTTGCAGGGCTGGTTAACCTGGCTAATTCCTGCCGTTAGCTTTGGCAGGAGCAGCAGCAGCCGCCCCTTACAGGTTGCAGTGTACCACTTTAACTGGGGGCAGTTACTTTTTGTCTGCTGAAGGAGAGCAGCTGCTGCCAGAGAAAGTGATAAACTACATATTGAAAACAAAACTAGAGGCAGCTCCCCTTGTGAATGAGAAACGGGCTCCCCTTCCCATCTGGGTGAATGAGATGTTCCTGGGAGCATGTGTTACTTACTTACTTTCCACACAGTTCAGAGGATCCACATAGCAAGCTGTGCTAAATGTATCAGTGCAGAGATAGTCAGCTTCCAGGCTACACGTGTGCAAATGCAGCCCTTAGCATTCACTGTTTTAATGAAATACATTTGCAGATTCATGTGTGTGAGTTTCTCGGGGAAACCACGTCTCTTTCTGGACTGTATAAAAAGAGGGGAAAATACCCCAAGAGACATGTGGCATGGGTTTTTAGAAGGAAAAGCCTGCTTCAGCAGTCTCCTTGAAATTGTGCATCCAATGCAGCAGTCTTGAAACTTATGCCTCTTTGCACATTATCCTTTAAAGAGAATTCTTTAGTGTTCTTCTTGCAACTTATTTAACCCTTCTAAGCTCCTAGAGTCTTTATTTATTATTATTTATTTAGAAAAAAAATTATGCTGCCTCTTCAGGAACCTGCTGAAGGTGGCTTACAAAGTAAGAATAATAAAAACAAAATATTAGAAGGGAAAAAACCAAGCCCAGTGTAAAAATATACACCCTAAAAACATCACAGACAGTTAAAAATAATTTTGTTTTTCCTAAAAGGGGGTGTCTTCAAAAATTCAGTTATGCTTCGAACATCACTTGACAAATACGCTGCCTATTAACAGGTAAACAACATGCCCATGATGGCGTTGGTGAACCCGGTTTACGATTGCCTCTTCCGACTGGCCCAGCCTGACAGCTTGCAGAAGGAGGAAGAGGTGAGTGTCACAGGAACACAGCAGGGATGAGAGCAGTTTGGACAATGAAAAAGCATCTTCTGCTTGCTTGGTACTCTAGCTGTGCTGCTTCGAGGCTAAGGAACGTACACTGACCAGTTCGCATCGTTGCACGAGCAGGACAGGGGTCACCAGCGCTTTCCTTTTCTTGCTCATCTGGTTTTGTGCTAAAATCCAGCCTGGGGCTATGAGGAATGCCATTCAGTAGTTGCACCTTAACAGAACTTTCTTTTCCTCTTCCTGCTGTTAAGGTGGACTGCCTGGTGCTGCAGCTGCACCGTATTGGGGAGCAGCTTGAGAAGATGAACTCCCAGAGGATGGATGAGCTCTTTTCCCTCCTAAGGGATGGCTTCCTGCTGCAGGAGGGACTCAGCTCCCTTTCCCAGCTGCTACTGCTGGAGATCATTGAGTTCCGGGCCGCTGACTGGAAGATGACGGAAGCGGCCCAGAAATACTATTACAGCGAGGTCACAGATTGAGTGGACAATTGCTGTCACCTGCTCTTGCTGCCCAGAGGCAGGGCTTAAATTCCACCAACTCCCTTTCACCAGCAAACTTCAAACCAAACAAAGCTGCAACTATTTTTAACTTTTCTTCCTCTAGCACTTTTTGTACATAGAATGTATAACACACTCACTTAATAGTCCTCTTATTCTGGGGAACTGGTGGATGAAACGGGGGAAAGGAGGGCAGCCGGATTTAGGAGAAAAGGATATTATTTTAGAACTGCTGTTTGCACAGCGTTGCACTAAATAGGGATCTGTACTGATCAATGAGTGACAAGCTGGGTTGACCTTTTCCTTCATAGACTTGCTGCATCCTGGAGGCTTGCTTGCAGATGCTGACTGAAATGTGCACAGCTAAGATGGAGCGAGGTTAAAAACTAGCCAGGGAATAACCCTATGGACTTTAGAAACCCTTTTCAGCCTCGGTTTGGCAAATTCTTCTTTTAGCGATCTCTGGCTCTTCCATAGCTGATCTTAATTTCCCCTTTAGTCGAGAAGGGGAAAGGGGATTCTGTAATCGAAGCACTAGCAGAGAATTTCAGTTTGCTTCCTTACGAGCCATTTTGAGAGCTTTCAGAAACTTCTCTGAACTCTCAAGAAAAACGTCTCTGAACTCTTGGTCCATGTGCCAATTTTCCTTCCACCATCCACTACCCACCAATGGCAGCTAGTCGCATCATGCTTCCTATTGCTGGTTCTCCAACTGTTAATGGAAAACTAGCAGCTTTTCCAGCATATTGTCACTTCTGTCAAGCAAACAGGTGGAACTCGCAATCATCATTTAATATACCAGCATTGCTGCCATAAATTAAATGCAGACAGTAGGGTGTGCCATCCCTTTGTTTTGCAACCTGAAAATAAGATGTTTGAAAGCTGAGATTCTGCTTAGAGCCCACTCATTCAGAACTTAGTGGCACAGAACTTGTACCACTTCAGACTGTAGGGATGCACGTGCTTATTTGAATGTTCCTCAAAACTGTCCGTGGCACTTTTGCAGTGCAAGAAGGCAAGGCCCATCATGCTGCCACGCTAGCTTTGTCTAAGCCTGGCTTTTTCTGAAAAAAAGAACATGCAATCGTGTCATCCTTGATTGGTGGTCTACAGTCACATGATAACTAGGAGAGAAGAAACCTTGCAATATTTCTAAACATGAGTCTTATGATTAAATGAGCCTGTTGTGGGGAGGGAAAGGGAAAGGAGTTTGTAAGCCGCTCTGAGACTCCAAGTGAAGGGCGGGGTATAAATCCAATCTCCTCTTCTTCTAAATGAAGTGCTTGATGCTGAGTTCCATGCATTGAGTTCCCAGCCCCTTTCCCCCCCCCTTTAAAAATCTCAGGTAGGGAAGAACCTGATTCTGATGGGGAAGGGGGAATGAACCCCCCCACCCACCCACACACTGTTTTCCTCATTCGAAATGGCCCCAGGGAGCCACTAATTTACTCTGATACTATTTTGAGTAACAGCCAGGGATGCTGCTGCTTCTTTTTTTCTTTGTGGAAAAAGAGGTGCTAGAACTCTCAAAAGGGAAATGAAGTTTTCAATCTGTATACTGGAAAATCATGAACTTTTAAACATTTTTAAAAGAATGTTGTCAAAGAGGTTCCAGAACTCTGTTCTGGCACATTCCCCCAGAAAAAAGCCCTGGTAACAGCCCTCTTAAACTGTGTGATTGTTCAGTGATCAAGGGACAAGCCTTGTGACTTATGTGCTGCTTACAATGGCAGAGCACAAGATGTTATAAAAGCTGCTGGCCAGCCATTGCCTGCACCAGTGGTGTTTTATGCTTCTGGACAGGAACATTGGAATTTATGGCCTTGGAAAATTCAGCAGCACCTTTTTAAAAAGTAGGATAAATACACTGATTCTTCCATAGCTGCAGGAGGGTGCTAAAACAAATGCTTTCAACCTGCAGCTAATGCTGTGCCTCACCCCTTCTTCCCTTCTGGCCAGCCTGGGTGCAGGAAGCCAGAAAGGCAGTGCCTTTTTCTCCTGGGAGGTGGGAAGCCTACAGGCTATTTCAGAGCCTCACACTTCAGTGGGCTTAGTCTTTTGAGAACACAGAGCTAGGACCTTATTTTGTCACATTTGTACAATAAGTACTTTGAACCACAGTATTGTACATTTCTGTTAAGAAGGTTGGCTTGCTTTGGAACTTTTTTATAAATAAACATTTTACACTTCTGCATATCCTCTGTCCTTACTTTCCCACTCATTAAGGGCGTCTCCAATTAAAAAGGGGGCCTTGTGGCAGGATTGCAATTAGTTACCAATGGTAAACATTCCCTTCATATGACTAGAAAGGGAAGCGGCTACCCCCCCCCCCTTTAGTCCACAAAGGAGTAGCAAATACATGTAGGTAAGCATGCTAGTAACAATAAAAAAGTGGTGACCTATGACATTTTTTGGGCTTTATTTTTAAGGCAGTGTTATTGGCCTGTACAGAGGTCATTCTTTGGAGAGAGGCAGGAGACACAATGTTCAATAATAGGAATTTATTTATATAATTGATATAACTCTTCCAGTGTGATGAATCATATAATCTTTATCTTTCTGAAACTGGTTTATGCAACTGGTCATTCTTGTCCCTGTTTTACAGGTAGAATAGTTGAGCTAAGATTAAGACCAATTAGCCATTACACAGCAGATATGCCATGTGAACCCCATAGATCACTACCCACTAGGCCGTACTGGTCCTCAGCTAATACAGCCTGCATGGACACACAGCTGCACCTGAGGTACTTCCATTTGTTAGCCTTCCACAGGTGCAGTTCATATGTGGTGGTCAGCAGTTGGATGGCTTGCCACATCAAGTGATGGGTGAGCCATCATAAATAGTACATCAAACAGAACTTTCATTTTTGCTCACCTTATTGCAAGTGCAGTGCCACATGCTGACACATCCAATTGTCAATCGTGAGGTGTAAAGAAATCAAGTAATGAAATGCAGATATGCATGACTCATGGTCCAGAAAGGCTATTGTCATCTGGAACCAAGGGTATAATTTTGAATGTTGGGTACTCTCCCTTTCCCCATCCTTTTTGAGACAGAAAGTTAATTGCAATCCTTTGATTTCTCTCCTCAAGTTCCGTTAAAGCATGGTATCAAATTTCACTCATTTTATCTTACACATACACCACAGTCAACTAACCAACAGGAAAAAAGTATTATAGGAAAGGAGAATGTTCATCAGAGATATCAAAATGTGGTTTACATCTTTATTACCATTAGTTTGGCTCTACTTCAAACGAGGAGGTTTCCAGAAGACTCCAGTAATCTAGGAAATGGGAATAACTTCACCTTGTAAGAGTCAAGAAAAAAACTCCTAAAATATGAAATGTTACTAAGTAATCTGCTTTGAGATTTCTTAAACGTCGTTTCAAGAGAGTCAGCCAAGAAGCACTCCCAGGCTGGTGACATGCTACGAAATGCCTGCCTTCTGGTGAAGTCTCCGTCATCCTACATTGCGTTTGCCAGGACGGTGTGTTTTCTACCACCAACGAAAATGTGCAAAGGCCCGATTAGCCTCTGCCATTTTGTGCATCTCATGCTTTTTCTTTATTATAGGGCCTTCATTGTGGAAGGCTTCCAGCAGCTCACTGGAGAGCTTTTCAGGCATAAATGTCTGACTGTCCTTGTTTTCCCTGCACTCAGTGATCATCCACTTCATAGACAGAAAGCGCCGCCGGTTGTCCTTCAGGGGGGTAGGGACCTGCAGGAGACAAAAGATTATATGTACTCTGTATTAAGGACACCCTGATTCTGAGCAAAAGAAGCTTAAAACACCCTGCATGTGCTTACTGGTGGCATTTATTTTCTGCTCAAGACTTGGGCTACAAAACACTGGTTTCTTTTGAGCAAGAACTGCACTAGGAGAATCAAGGTACTGTTAAGAGTATGCATTTAAGCTACTGTGGCAATAAAAGATCTGGCCTTGCCTTGCTTTCAGAGCCTTAAAGGAGACACTGCCCTTTCTCAGCCAAGCCTTTCTTTATCAGCATCTTAAGGTTTTCAGAACTTAAAAGGTCAAACTGCAGATGGCTCAAGTGTACACAAGGTATTAATTTGTACATATATGGGGAGGCTTAGATCCCTGAAGAGATCGCAATACATCTTCAAAGTGACTTAAAAAGGACAGTGCTTGATAGATCATTTTGCCAGAAATGTTTGTTGCTGTCACAGTCAGTGCCTGTAAAGTGTGCCCAGGCAGAGACCAGCTGCATCAGTCTTAATATGCAGCTATTCAAGAACGGAGCTGGAGCTGCTCTCCCTCCCATGTTATTCTGACAGCACCTAGAGTTCATTGCAATCGAACGGTGAACTGCTGGGGTCTCTTTAATGCCATCCAGTGATGGGAAAGGACAGGCTTATTTTTCAGGAGGATCCAAGCTAAGCCAAGCGGGGTTGAGCTGAAGGGAAGCAGATAATAACATAATTGTCTCAGCTCTTGAATAGGCTGATGAGTTACCTGGTAGGATCGACCTCCTTTCTGGATATTCACCAACCCAATAATAGGCTCGCAGTTTTTCAGGGCCTGATGGAAGATAGTGTAAGGGTTGCACTCAATGTTTTCTCTCTCCTTCTCATCGGATTTATGGTACTTCTCAAGCTGCTTCCTCTTAATGGTTTCTAAAGTCTTAATTGCAAAGAACAGTATAAGAAGAGGCCTCTACTCCTTCTCTGACAGATTCTCTGAGCAGCAGCATTTAGTCTACCCCTGAATAAAGTGGTACAAGCATTACCCATACCCATCTCCCAAGTATCTCTAGGCAGAGAGTGCAATTTGTAAAATCAGTAAATGCAGGACCCCCAAACATTGAACTTCCTTTCTAGCAACTGGAAGCCTGACCCCGACTCATTCAGGTTACAGGACCAAGACCAGATAGTGCATTCAATTTTTGAAACATTCTCAGCGACCACAAAAAATATATTTCTTTTTAAGTGAGAGAAACTGTGGAATTCTCCAGAGTCTGCTCTGGATTTAATGCAGAAAGCAAAGGTATACAACTGGATGCATGATTGCAGATCTGTGGAACTACCCATGTATAAGAATAGATTAGGGACATAATACATAATTTGTGTTTTAGTTACAAGGCCAGTAATGGGGAAATGGGGGGGGGGGAGAGTGCAGATACACATGGGTTTTTTTCCCCCCACACTGGATAGACTAGGGCAGAGGTAGGCACTTTCTAGGTCTCTTTTAAAATGGGGATTCTGTTCCTTTGCCAGATTGGCAATAGTGAGACAAAAAGATAAATAGCTACCTGATTCATGAGGGATCGGGCCAGAGTTTTATTCCCTCCCATCATCATCATGCTAGTGAATTTGCTGTAATAAGAAACCACAGATGTGAATGTACTAGAATTCTGAGTATCATTGCCAAGGCACAAGACCCCTATGACAAAACTCTATCCTTACATTGATCAAACATCACATTATGTATGGAGATTCAGTGCAAGAGTGCCAGTTATTTCATATCTGGTTTCAGTCTTCCTATTGCGTTCATTCTAGAGGGGAAGTTCTACAGCAGTGGTGGCTCCTGCAGTGGTATCCTGGAGGGCTACCAGCCAGACAAGCCCTTCTGTATCAGGAGGAAAGACACAAAACCTTACTGGAAGGCATTGCAAAGCAAGGCCAGAGGACTGCCATCTATGCACCATACAGGCATGTGGCTGCTAAGTGGATAACTTTGCCTGGTACAGAAGTGGGTTATGACATTCGTAAAAGGCACTTCCACTGACTCAGTGGCCATCATCCTGATTAGTGTTAACGGTGCAGCCCCCATGCCTCTGCTACCAGTATTGGTGTCAGATCTCCTCCCATGCAGTGGCACTCAACAGGAGAAGTTGCTAGTCCTCCAGTAAGCGCTGCACCAACTGCCACTGATCAATAGCTCAGAGTGGCAAAGAACATAAAAACTGTCAAGTAAGCAGAACACAGTTTAAACCAGGGGTGTCGAACTCATTTGTTATGAGGGCCAGATCTGACGTAAATGAGACCTTGTTGGGCCGGGCCATGTGTGTCATAAAATGTAATGCCAGGTAGCAGAGATATAAACTTTATAAAGGACACAAACACAAAGAGTGGGGTTTTTTTACTTAAAATAAAAACATGCTTAAAACATTAGCACTCTTGCAATATTTTGTTTATTTAACAGTGTATTGCTCTGAATTATTGCATCAAAATGTCTGTGCTGTTGCAATCTTGAGTGTGCTGTTCAGGTGTGTATCCGTAAGCTGCAAACCTACAATGACGCAGCAGCAGCAGAACTGGAAGAAACAGCAGAAGACAGGCAATTCCACTGTGGGCCTGATAAGAAGCCCTTCGGGGCCCTGATCCGGCCCCCGGGCCACATGTTTGACACTCTGGTTTAAACTTAGCGTCTTACTACATTCAGCAGATCCATGCAAGCAGGTACATAAAACTAGAGGAGATGGGGTCAGTATCACCTCTGAAGATTATACCTGCATTGCTTTATCTTGCACAAGAAAGCATGGAATAGGCAGGTGAGAGAGGACAACACATTGTATTGTATTGTAGCAGTTGTTTTATGAAAAGCTAAGGAGTATTCTGCATTGATCCACCCTGTATTAAAATCACTACCAACATAGCCTCAACACTTCAGGTCACCCAGCTCATAATGTTGTACTTGCTGGCTCCTTCAACTAATAGTCGTTGCTATCTGTTACATATTGATGATACATTTCTCAATAGAAGCAATGAGACTTGGTTAAGCCATAGGCATAGTTGATATACTGATATACAGCTGCACTCATACCTTATCAGTGGATCATAGAACACAGAACTGGTGACACTGGAAGGGGCAGCTTTTATGGGTTGGACTGTTTTGAGCTCTTTGTCAGCCTTTTCCTCTTCTGTTAATTGTTCTGGAGGCTTGCGATATGCTTCTTTGTTTATTTCTGGCTCAAGGTAAATGGGACTGTATCGGCTCCACCTGATCTGGGTCAGCCTGCAAAGGATTCAATGAACAGAAACAGAATTACACCAAAAATTTCAACCCCAGGAACTAGAAGTATAGAACTCTACAGGTTCTACATCCAATTCTGTGACCCAGTAACGCGGATGCACTACCTGTTTTACATAAAGTTTTATATCCTTCCCTTCTACTTAATAGGCACTCAGAGCAACTTACAAAAGGTATAGAACAATTCAGCTATGAGCAGGTTCATATGGGGATGCCTCTAGGTACAGGTGGTAGTACAGCTACCCAACTCCAAGGCTATTTATTTGTTTAAAACATTTCTGTGCCACCTTTCCATCCAAATAGATTCCCCAAGGCAGCAAACCTCAAAATATTTCAACATTTAAACAGCATTTATAAAACAATTTAATAAAAATATAAACACACATACATAACCAAGCAGAGAGGAGGGCCAATAATAGTTATTGGAGGCATGCCAAACAAAACAAAAAGGTTTTCACCCACTGGTAAAAAAGAATGATAAAGGGAGACAGATGAGACTTCCTGAGGAGGGAGTTCCAAAGTTTTGGCACCACAACCAAGAAGGCCCTTTTTTGGGTTGCCTCAGATGGTGGAGGAACCCAAAGCAGGGCCTTCATATGGGAGTAGGCAGTCCTTCAGGGCTGTATAGGGCTTTAAAAGTCAATACCAGCACCTTGCATTGGGCCTGGAAGCAAATCGAGAGCAAGTATAGATGGAACAAGACTGGAGTTATATGGTCCCTACAACCCACTCCGGTCAGCATTCTGGCTGCAGCGTTTTGTGGCAATTGTGGCTTCTGGGCAGTCTTCAAGGGCAGCCCCATGTACAGCATACCAGGGCATGCACCACAGCTGGCCCACCAGTCAATGCTGGTGAAAGGCACCACTGTCACCTGTTTCTCCAACAGAAGGCCTGGTTCCAGCAGCAACCCAAACCTACAAACTTCCTCCTTTAGGGGGAATGAAACCCTATCCATAACAGGAGAAACTTTCCCCCACCAGTTGGCCTTCTGGTTGTTACTTTTCAGATTGTTAGCCCTCATCCATTCAAAGTGCCTCCAGGCACCTGTCTCTATAGCCTCCATGGGATCAGCTGAAATGTGAAATATTCATCTTCATATTGGTGGCAACTCAGCCTGCATCTCTGGATGACCTCTCCCAGTGGCTTTATGTAAATGACAAAAAGCATGGGGGACAAGACAGAAACTTGCGGGACCCTAAAGGCCAAGGGGTGGAGCAGCAGTCCCTTAGCACCACACTCTGAAACCTACCTTAGAGATAGGATTGGAACCATCACAGAACAGTGACTCCTAATCCCAACCCTGAAAGGCGGTTCAGAGGGATACCATGACCAATGGTATCGAAAGTTGCTGACAGGCTCAGATCATCCACCAGGTTAAACAAAATTGCTTTAAGTCCCATAACTAAGCCTGAAACGAGACTGGAGTGGATCCAAACAATCCACGTCATTCAGAAATCCCTGAAGTTTCCCCAACACCACTCTTTCAGTCACCTCACTGAAGAATGGTACATTTGAGACTGAATAGCAGTTATCCAGCTCTCCAGGGCTCAGAATAGGTTTCTTTAGGAATGGACACACTACTACCCACTTCAAGGCAGAGGCAATCACCTCCTCTCTTAGGGAAGCATTATTGTCTCCCAGACCCAACTTGCCAGCCCCTCCCAGCAGATCTGAGCAGAAAGGAGGGGCAAGGGTCATATGAGCAGCTGGTACATCTTAAACTACCACAAATCCTGTCTACATCCCCAGACTTGACACAGTAAAAGATATCCCACACAACTGGGCAAATCAACTCTCTGGGACCATCCAATCCTGTCACTGCTAAGGCAGAGTTCCAGTCGGAATGGATGCAAGAGATTTTATCCTCAAGCACTTATCAAAATGATTGCTGCTTTACAGGTCAGCATCAGCACTATGAATTAAGCCCAGAAACCAACAGCCCATGAAGCTACTGTAACACTGGGGAGATGTGATCCCCATAATGTATCCCAGTCAATTCCCACACTCTACATTATCTGAAGCTTCTGAACCATTTTCAATGGCAGCTCCACCCACATCATTACAAAGTTGGAGTCCAGTATATTAGAGTAGTGCAGTCTCAGTGTTACTAGAGCATACATGCATAGGATCAGACTATTTAATTTTCATTGTATTCAGGATGGTTAGACAATGGTTGAAGGATGGATATATGTTTATGGTTGATTACAATCCACATCTGGATGTTAGAAGGAAACAAAAGGATGATAGTAGAAAAGAGTAAGAGTCCAGTAGCGCTTTAAAGATTAACAAAATTTGTGGTAAGATATGAGCTTTCGTGAGTCACTGCTCACTTCTTGTATTCAAGGTGTGTTTTCTTTATATGGCTTTTTAAATTTAAAGTTTATTGAGTAGGACTATTTCATACAATATATATTTATATTTCATAGGCCCCCCCCCCCCCCTATTCCCATATCCTTACCCGCAGGGCCGGCTCACTCACTAGGCAAACTAGGCGATCGCCTAGAGCGGGCTGGCCCTTAGGGGCGCCAAACTGCACCCAGCCCCGTACTCTGGGAGTTTCTTGATTATTTGTGTTTTTCATTCTTCTTAAAATGCATTTATTTTTGAAAAATGGTGGGCGCACGGGGGGGGGGGCAGAAGGGATCCTCGCCTAGGGTGCAAAATAAGCTGGGGCCAGCCCTGCCTACCCGCTTAAAAAACCACCATACAACTCCCTCAGAGCCACGTTCTAACCATTAATACATGTTCATTTGATTATTCATTAATTATTACCCATTCAATCTTCTAACTTCTGTCTTCTATACATGAAAAGAAAGCTGGACAGGGTTGCCTCTGTTAACCCCTTCAGCAGAAAGGCAATCCCTCCTCTCTGCTGCCAGAGGTCCTGGGGGAGGCGCACCCTCCACCTCCTTGCCATGCCCTCTAATTATTGACTGCTATATTTTTATATTAGATACCACTTTGTTTACTAATGATAAATAATTGCCGCTTTGGATATAATTCTAAATTCCCTTCTTGTTCTCATTCAATTGCTCTCAACAAAATCTATTACACTAATAACATACACAGACTGTCCTTTCATATGTCTCATTCTGATTGTTTAGTCACAGCTTCCAGTAGTTTCTTTCCAGAATGCTCATCATATGCTGCTTACTTCTTCAGATACAAAGGAGAATAGTTTTCCATATGAATGTGAAAAGCACAGATGTTATATTGTAAAACAATAACTCAAGTTTGCATCCATTTAGTAACAGATATAAACAATTCATTGTGATTATTTACTTTACCTCCTCCTGGCACCAAAGATACATTGCAGATCCAGATTCACCACAAGAACCTATAACCATTAGTTCTCCCACACATGCATTATAAACTAGGGAGGGGCACGCTTTAACTGGCACATTCATTCATTCATAGAACCACTGATGGTGCAATCATTTAGTTACTGCTGGGGTTGCCAGCCTCCAGGTGAGGCCTACTGCTGTCCAGCCTACAGAGATCTCTTCCTTTGGAGATAATGGCTGCTTTGGAGAATAGACTGTATATCAGGGGTGGCCAAACTTGCTTAACGTGAGAGCCACATAGAATAAATGTCAGATGTTTGAGAGCCGGAAGACATGAGCAAATATTACGCACACATTTTTATTGAAAAATAAGCAAATTTGCTTTTTATTAACATTAAAACAGACTGCCAAAAACAAAAACAAAAGGGATAAAAACAGATATTGCTAATATTTATTTGTTTGCTAATGATATTTATTTGTGTATGAGAGAGTGAGGTGGAAAGAAAGAATAAAAGAGGTGGAAGGAAAGAGAGAGAGAGAGAGAGAAATGAAGAGAGCAAATAGATGGGGTGGGAGAGGGAAGAAAGGAAGTGAGAAAGAGAGAAAAAGAGAAAGGTGGAAAGAAAGCAAATAGATGGCTTGGAAAGGGATGTAAAGAGACAAATGCCTTCTCCAAGCCAGGGGGGTGCTTTGAGAATGCACTTACAGTTGCTTTCTTTCTCTGCTTCCTCCCACTTCTAGCCCACCCAGGGAGGGGAACACTGGCTGGGGAAGGGAAGACCGATCAGGGAGGCATGCCTCCCCTTTACTTCCCCAGCTACCCTGCTAGGAGCCATACAATATGTGTGAAAGAGCCGCATGTGGCTCCGAGCCACAGCTTGGCCACCCCTGCTGTATATCATTCTACCCAGCTGAGGTCCCTCCCTCCCCATAGCCCTGCATTCTCCAGGCTCCACCCCCAAATCTCCAGAAATTTCACAACCCAGAGTTGGCAACCCCAGCACTGCAGTCGCAGTCCATTTAATTCAATGGCGTTCGAGTGGAAAACCTCTACATTGGATTGCACTGCGAGTCACCTGGACCACAATGCACTACACGGTAGCTGGAAAGCATAAATTAATCTGAAGGTGACCGATGGATAAATAAGCATGAAAGGGGGAGGGGCTGGATTCTACCACCATTTCGGGTCCTTTTTCTGTAACTGTCAGGTCTATACGTCAAGAACGAGGCACACTTCGAAACCGTGCTGCGTGTACACTATGCTAGAATCACGGAGTTATATTAAGCAAACGAAAATTCTTTAGAGCGACGATTCTGCATCCCATATTATCACCTCAAAGTTTGCGAACCCTTATTTTAGAACCCCACTTACCCAGGCAACCAGACTTTGCTATTGCTATACAGCCTCTGTCCCGCTACCTCGAGCCTCTCCATCATGGGGGCAGCCATTTTGAGTGTGTCCTCAGGACCCTATCCATAGGTGTCTTAAGATACTGCCGGACAGCTTTGCTCCCTTACATTAGACACTGGCTTCTGCATAGAAGCCTTTTACGTGCAAGATGTGATACTCGGTAGAAAGGAACAAAACCACAGAATTATTTTTGAGCGGACATAACAATTTTATATTTATCTTTATTATTATGAAAAGTTTTACTCATTGCCAAGTCAAAACCTTGCGAAACCGAAAGCGACCGCTTCTGTTTCCTTTAAAAAAAATTAGGTGTCATATAGCTAAGCCGTCAGAGACAAAGCGCACCTCCTAAAGTTTTCTGTTCAGCAAGTATTAGAAATTTGCTTCCGTCGTGGTAATTACATGCAGTGATTTACTCAGTGGTCACAAATGAGTCATGTTGGGGCACCTCAGCTATCCTCTTTGTCAATGGCTAGTCTGGAGTGAATTGAATGCGAAGGGCGTCTGGAGGGTCGAGGGGTGGGAGAGGGAAGGTGCTTTCTGTTGGATATTGTGACTGCACGCAAGAGGATCTGGGAAGGAGAGGTTAAGAGAATTCTCCGCTCGGATACACTTGGCAGTTGTTCCCACCCTCTTTGGTCCTTGCTCGCCTTCTGTTTCATCTTATATAGGACCTCTCTTCTCTCTCTTGCCTGGACTTGGAGCTGTAGCAAGTTAGCTAGGGTTGCCAGGTCCTACCTTTAAGCCAGCGGGGACTCATGGGTCCTTCCTGGGATCTGTGCATGTGACACAATGACCCAGAAGTGATGTCATTGCATCACTGTCAGAGGGTGATGATCTAGTTTTGGGGCAAAACTATGGGTTTTTGCCTTCAAAACCATAGAGTTTGCCCAAAAACTAGAGTGTCACACCCTACATGGGTGACACAATGATGTCACTTCTGGGTGAAATCATCGTGACAGGGATGTCACACAGAAATGTGCCTGTTTGGAGGTGAGGCCCCACAAATCGGGCCCCCAGAAATTGGAGCCCTGGAAACTGGGGTTCTAGCAACCCTAAAGTTAACATTTTTGAAGTTAATCTGTTCACAATAAGTTAAATGTACCTACATGACTATGTCATGTAAGATGTGCTCCTGTTTTTGCAAGTAAAATTTATTTCTCTTGTTACCACTGGAGTCAGATCATCTTTGTAATTTATTTGAACAGCATTTTCCCCTTAACTGGGAAACATGGAGGATTGGGGATATTACATAAAGGTTCTGTGCTTCCAAGTCATTTTTTTTTTACATTTCAAACTCATTATTAGCCAGTTTGGTGTAATGGTTAAGAGCGGCAGACTCTAATCTGGAGAACTGGGTTTGATTCCCCACTCCGCATGCAACCAGCTGGGTGACCTTGGGTCAGTCACAGTTTTCTGAGAACTGTTCTCTCAAGAGCAGTTCTCTCAGAGCTCTCTCAGCCCCACCTACCTCACAGGGTGTCTGTTGTGGGGAGAGGAAGGGAAGGAGACTAAGCCACTCTGAGACTTCGAGTGAAGGGTGGGGTATAAATCCAACTCTTCTTCTTCATTCTACATTTAACCAGGCTTAGGAAGTTAGCTGGGACCAGAGAAGAGGAGGAAACGATTGCACAGAATGAATGTGCTAGTATGCTCTGCTCTACTGAAATGTGCAAAGTAAATGCAGATCCAATGGGTTCAGCATATCAGCACACTAGGAACAAGCAACAAAGCTCACAAAAACACAGAAAAAAGATTGCAAGAAGCTTGGCAGTTGTAAGATGGATACTTTCTGGACATTCTTTTTGAAAAAATAGTTTTTATCGAATAAGTGGGGTTTTTTAACATTCCTCCAAGGTCAGGGACAGAGGGTGGTGCTTGGAGAGAGGTATGTGGAGTCCCCCAAGGGGCAATCCTCTCTCCAATGTTATTTAAGCTCTATATGCGCTCCCACACCCAGCTGATACAGAGTTTTGGACTGGGCTGTCATCAGTATGCAGATGACACCAAGTTGTGTCTGTTGATGGATGGATGTTGATGGCTAGATACTACTCCAGCTTCTCTGGCCAAGGGTCTGGAAGCCGTGGTTGGATGGTTGAAACAGAGCAGGTTGAGATGAAATCCATCTAAGATGGAGGTCCTGTGGCTGGGCAGGGGGGGATTTAGGGTTAGGTGCTAACACCCGGCTCTTGACAGTGTACCTTTAACACCAGTTACAACAGTCAGGACCCTGGGTGTGCTTCTGGGTGCCTCCTTATCAATGGAGACCCAGACTGCAAACGTTGCCAGACTGGCATTCTTCCAACTATGCTAGGTCAGGCAACTGGCTTCCTTCCTGTCTCACCCTGACCTAGCCACAGTGATCCATGCAACGGTCACTTCCAATTACAGCTGGTTCAGAATGAGGTGGCGCAAGTTCTCACAGGAACTCCATTGACAGCATATATTCAGCTGGTGCTCTGCCAGCTGCACTGGCTCCAGGTTGAATACCAGATCAGGTTTGAGGTTTTGGTATTAAACTTTAAGACCCTAAACAGTCTGGTACCAACTTATCTACGGGACCACCTCTCCTGGTATATCCTCCAAAGAGCATTACGCTCAAGAGAGAAGAACCTGCTGGTGATCCCTGGCCCAAAAAGTGTCTGGCGGTACTCAACCAGAGCCAGGGCTTTCTCAGCACTGGCACTGACCTTGTGGAACTCTCTGCCGAATGGCATAAATGCCCTGTGGAACTTAACTCAGCTCTGCAGGGCTTGTAAAACGTTCCACCAGGCTTATGGTTGAGGACAGCAACAGTTTTTTTTAGCTAGCCTGGCTCCTTCCTCTCTTCTCCCCTATTGGGAAAGGATACTGAATTGTGTGTTTGCTGGCACCATCTACAATTGTTATTTGTAATTGTTAGCTGAATTGTTAAGCTTATTCTGTTTTTAATTCTATTTTAAATCATTGTGTATTTTTGGAAATGTTGTCCCCTGCCCTGAGCCCTGTAAATCTAATAATAGGGTGGATTATAAATCCAACAACAACAACAACAACAACAATAGCTGCCCTGTTCTTGGGAAAGACAAATCATGGTTTGAACTGTACAGATTACACATGGCCTGAATGATAGAACTGATGAGTTAGCCGTGTTAGTCTGCTGTTGCAAAATAGTAAAAAGCCCAGTAGCACCTGTAAGACTAACATACTTTACTGTAGCATCAGCTTTCAAGAAACATAGCTCTGTGTTTCTTGAAAGCTTATGCTACAATAAAATTTGTTTGTCTTTAAGGTGGTATAGAACTGAATCAGAATCCTTTATCCCATCCTGGGTAAGTCAAGCTTTCTCATAGAAAAGTGTGGCATGTTGGGTTGTGATGTCTGCAGTTTTCAGGCATGCTTTGAGGGCAGTTTAACAATGGGGTTGCAGATTCAAAAGCCGACTGGTTAAAGAGTTGCTGATTATAGCCCCCTGAGTTCCAACAGTTCTGGGGGTGGAGGTGGGAATGCTAAGAGACGAAAGCCTACACCTACACTACTCCATCTTCAGGGATATCCTGCTTGAACAAATGAAGAGGTTTGCTTCACACACAAAAACTATCACGTTTGAAGCTCTTTTGATATTTCTTTGAGAACCAGTGCGTGTAGTGTAGTGGTTGGGAGCATTAGAGACAGAGACGCACGTTCAAGCTCTCCTCTGTCATGAAATTCCCTGGCTGACCGTAGGCGTTTGCTCTTGAGCAATCTGTTGAGAGATTAAAATTGGGAGGACACAAACTCTCGAAACAGGGTGAGATAAAATCAGTTCTTGAGATGGAAGGAGACTAGAACAGGCACGGTAGACTTGAGGAGTACAAGTCAGAAAACAGCTTCCCAATAAATAATAACTGACAGCTTGAGCATAACCCGGTACGAGGCTGCAAGGGAACAGGCACTTCTTCTTCTTCCTCCAACCCGAGCCTAAACTGGGCCGGACCTGCCTCCGCTCGGCTGTGGCGTAGGCCGGTCAGGGGGCGGTGTCTCTAGGCCGGCCGGCAACATGGCGGAGGCGGAAGGGGAAAGCCTGGAGTCTTGGCTGAGTGAGTAACCCCCGTCCTCTCCCCTTCCGCCGAGTGAGGGGGGCGGCAGCTTGGCGTCCCCCTCGGTTTGGGGAAAAGAAAGAAATGGCGTGAAGGAGGTACAAGAGCCCCTCCGGGGGGTGGGGGCGGGGGGAGAGAAATGGGGCTGCGGTCCGCGGGCTGAGAGGAGCGTGAATGGGGCAATGGCAAACCCGAGGAAAGGGCTGAAGATGGGCTGGGGCAAAGGGGGGAGCCTGTGGGGCACCTTTGAGAGAGAGGGCGGCCATGGGGCGAGAGGCTGTGGGGCCACATACAAAGGAGGACTGTGCCTCGGCTGCAAGAGGACTGGTTAGCCAGTGAAGGTTTTTCGCGTTCCTGACGCCAAGCTGGACTGGCCGACATTCTTTCTTCCCTAGGTTTTGTGGAGGCGCAGCAGCCCAGGCTGGCTTCTTTTACAGGTGGGCAAGTTAAAGGGGCTGCTTCCCTTGGGGCGTCCTGCCTGTGACTGTCACCTGTCTCTGCCCGTCTTTTCCCCTCATCTTTGCCCAGTTTTGTTAAGTCTCACCCAGTCCACGCTGATGGCTTACCCTGGGTACCCTCACCTTCTGCCCAGAGCATTTCTGCGGTTCACCCGTGGCACAGAGATCATGTACCCTCTGTTCTCCCACTTTCTTTAGTACATGCCAGAGGGTCTTTTTCCTGCCAAAGTTTGTCCCAAATGAGTTTCTCAGTTCCTCTGTTGCCAGTAACTGCCCACATGTATGTGTGGCTATATATATATGTAACTTCATTTATACCTCATCTTTTCCCCTGAAAAGGCCCCAAAGAAGCCTACATCATTCTCCATTTTATCCTACATACTAGCATGCACAGGCATAGCCTTCTATGAATAATTAAGACCGTACAGCTTCCCTCAACCCCTCCCCCATCTCCTTCATACAGAATTGGAGTTTAGGGTCGTGTAGACGAGTCACACTTGGCTGTGCAACTGAACAACAAAAGTATGAAGCATGATCTAGGAATATCTGTGTTCAGATGTCACCACAGCTCTGGAATGTATTAAGTGCATTTAGGCACACTCCGTAAGTTCTTCTCCTTATACCTCTCTGGTAAAAGACAATAAAACTTGCCTACCATGTTGTAAACATTAATGAATGTTTGGGACATGCTTCCACGAATTGAAGTGAGCTGTGTATATATCATTCATGTCCCGTCTCTAACAAAGTTTGTGGTCATGCCCCTTCTACCTATTTCCTTTCCACTTCACCTTAATGTCATTAAAATATTTACTAATTAGTAGTATAGGCAGTCCAGGCATTTCCTGTGTGTAAGTGGAGTGTGCCTTCTGGATCTGGCAGGTTGTTACATTAAATAAAGGGTGATGTAGACTACACATAGTTTATATACCACTTTTCCTGAATAAACTTGAAATGGTTTCCATATTTAAAAAACACCAGTACACAATCAATAAGTTAAAACCCAAAATTCTAAAACCACTAAGGGTCAATATAAGACCATAATTCAGCCCGAGGCCCTCCTTAATAGCTCTCCCTCCTTGTGTAGAGATGGAGAAATTCTTCCCTGGGCTGTAGGCTGTTCTAAACTCACGGGGGGGGGGGGGGAGAGGAGTGGGAGGACCATAATGTCCACTCAGGTTCATAGATGCTGTGCTTACAGACTGTTTCAGTTGTATTCCCAATATCTTTTTCATCAAGATAAGCTGTTCCTTGTTTCCTGATAGTTTCCTGCACAGTATAGTATCATGATGTCTTTGTGAATCTCTCGTGTTTTTGATCATTTCCTCTCCTCTCTGCCCTTCCCCCTCTCCCCCAATTTAGTTTGTGTGGGGAAATGTTGCATTTTCCTGAAAGACTGAAAAATATCTGAATGAGATGCATACCTGTGTTTCCTAGGTCTCTTTGTTCACCCAATTGATTATTGTTTTCTCTCTGGTATTTACCTGATTATTTCATCTTGCTCATTTCTTGCTCCCCCCCCCCATTTTAGAGTGCAATGTACAGTTGCTAAATGGTTCCAAACAAAAATACACCAAAGTAAGTTATTCCCTAGGCTGCTGCTTCATGGAAATAGTAGCTAGGCCTTTGCCCATTGCAACAAAATGAACTGCTTCTCCAATACAGATTCAGCAGACTGTTGTGCACTTGAATGACCAGTGCATTGAGACTGAGATATCTAAGCAGAAATCCAGATCTGCAGTTGCAGTGGGCACAGACAGCCCGAAGTCTGGCTCCATTAACCTGTGATTCATTTCTAAAATCAGGAAGGTCATATAATTCTGTGTTCACTGTCTTCCTTCTCTAGCATTGCAAGCCTAAGCAGAGTTATGTAGTGGTCTTAGAAGGGTATAACTCAGTTTAGGATTGCACTGTAAATAACTGGTTCCCTTGCTGTGAAAAACTCTCCGCAGCTTCCAGCTGATTTGCATTCTTAGATATTCAGAATGAACTATGTTCTGATGTATTATTTAGTTTATACTGGATCTACAAGATTTTACACTTAATGTTTTACAGTATAAAAGAAAAAAACAAATTATTGTTTTTGCTAAAATAAATAGCATGCACAAGTTTTTTCTTTTACCATTTAGACGATTCTTTAGACTATTCCAAGTGCTTTACATACGTGATACCAGTAATCCTTACGGCAATCTTGTAAGGTAGGTTGTTGTTACTGCATATTGCAGATGAGTGACTGGGGCTGAGAGAAATAGCTTGCCTAAGTGAGTTATGGCAGAAGTGAGAGTTGAACCAGGAACATCCTGGTACATAGTCTTTTAGCCGCCACCATAACATCTGCTGTCATTAATAAAACCGTTTTCACCTGCCTCCTAAAGGTTGAGAGTGAGGGGGCTAGGCGCATGTCCCTGGGGA
The DNA here is from genome assembly GCF_001447785.1 of Gekko japonicus. Classification (NCBI taxonomy): domain Eukaryota; kingdom Metazoa; phylum Chordata; class Lepidosauria; order Squamata; family Gekkonidae; genus Gekko; species Gekko japonicus. Next base: position 533,354 of record NW_015165830.1, read on the forward strand.
GGTTGTTCCATTGTCATGTTTCATAATCATTGACTGTTCCTCGCCTTTATGTTGGTGCACCTTAATGCCTTAACATCTAGAGTTTTATAAGGGAGTTATCTTAAGATACCATACTCTGATAGAGTATGTGACTTTGGTGCCAGTAGTGTAGTCTCCCTTTATCACGTGACCTTTGAATGTAATTACTTTTCTGAGCCTAGAAATCTTTTAATTCTTCCTGTGCTCCAAAATATAGATCATAAGGAGACACTACCTCTTTTATTATAAAATAGGAGACCTATTACTCTTTTGAATGTAAAATTTTATGCATCTGTGATAGATTTTTGCAGCTGTTCAAATAGAGTCTATATTTTAGTAATCTGCTTAGAACTAATAAGAAGCAGTGTGAGGTAGAGAGATAATCATGGGACTACCACTGAAAAGGCCCTCTCTTGTGTACCCACAAGACAAGCTTCTTTAATTGACAGGACAGTCAAGAGGCTCTCTCCTTGTGATCTTAGTACCTGGGCAAGAATATGAAGGAGAAGACAGTCCTTCAGATACCCCAGTCCCAAGCCATGTAGGGCTTTAAAGGTCAAAAAGACCTTGAGTTGTGCTTGGGAGCAAATTGGAAGACAATGTAATTGCTGTAATATTGGGGTCATGTGATCCCAATAACTGGCCCCCACCAGCAGTCTAGCAGCAGCATTCTGCACCAGCTGCTGCTTCCCAGCACTTTTCAAGGGTAGCCCTAAGTAGAGTGCATTACAGGAGTCCAGACTAGATGTAACTAAGGTATGGATAACTGTGGCTAGATCAGACTGAGCCAGGAGTGGGTGTAGCTGGCACACCAGCCAAACCTGGGTGAAAGCACTCCTTATCTCCTGCCATCACCTGATTTTCTAAGGTGACTGCTGTGTTGAGCAGCACTCCCAAACCTTGAACCTGACTTTTCAAGGGGAGTGTAACCCAGTCCAAGAGATGGGAGATCACAAGTCCCTAGTCTGCATTTTCTATTAAACCAGAGCACCTGTCTTGTTAGGATTAAGTTTCAGATTGTTCACCTTCATCCAGCCCATTACTGATTCCAAGCTCCAGTTTAGAACATCAACAGCTTTCTCAGAATTAGGGGGGGAAGAAAGGTAGAGCTGGGTATCGTCTGCATATTGGTGACACAGCCCAAACCTCCTGAGGACGTCTTCCAGTGGCTTCATGTAGATATTAAATAGCATGTGGGATAAGATCAAACCCTGTGGAACCCCACAGGCCAGTAGCCATGTGGCAGAGCAGGAATCCTCCAGCACCACCTTCTAGAACTGGCCTCCCAGACGGGAATCAAACCACTAACACAGGTACCCCTTAGTCACAGTGCCGAGAAGAATTCCAGTAGGATACCATGGTCGATAGTATCATACGCCACTGAGAGATCCAGCAGAACTGGCACTGTCACATTCTCCCATCTAGTTCTTGGTAGAGGTCATCAACCAAGGCTTCCAAAGCAGTCTGTGTTCCAAATCTTATATAAAAGCCTAATGTATTGGCACTTTCCAGCTCTCCCATTGGCTGTGCTGTGCACTCCATCAGCCATTGGTCCATCAACCGCCACTCAAGAATACTCGTATGCCATTGGCTGGGGGCTGGGTTTGCTCCTCTCGCCCACCCGCTGCCAGCCTGGCCACTATTCCCTGACAGAATAAACTGCCAAAACAGCTGTGTCTCCTGACGAAGATGCTTCACCTCCTGCTGCTTCTAGGCTCACTTTCCCTTCAGTGGCTGTTGCCAGGCAACCAAGCTTGGTTCTGTCACTAAAATGTGGTGGGAGGAGGCCCTTTCCATGCCTGTTTTGGCCTTTGAGAGAAAACTCATTGGGGCCAGTTGTCAGGCTCCCAGTCAAATCACTCTCCACACACACTTTCTTTAGTGAATGGTTTATTTAGAAATGTGAGATGCAGTGGGTTCAAACTCTTTGTTAGGACTGATGTGCAGGGTGGGAAACACAAGGTATAGTTACAACCCCAAATTCCATGCGTTCAACGTCAACATTACTACAGTGGTCTTGAAAGATATACAACCACTATCTAGCCAGGCACACCCCCCCCCTCAGGAATGCAATGGCAGGTGAGGGCAGTGATAAGGCAGAGGGGTACATAGTGCAAGCAGACAGCAGCAAGTAAATCATGGGGAAAGAATACAGGACATAAGTAGAATACATCATCAGGCGCCAGCCAGTTGCCTGTTACTGAAGGCCTGATCCTGTTACTAAAGCTCTCACCCCCCTGGCTTATGAGGATGGCAACGATGGAACTCTTTAATCAGGCGGGCAACTCTAATATGCTTAGAGAGGACCCTCTCATTCTGTTCTGGCCCAAAGTCCTTTCACTTGACAAGGTACTGTAGCTGGCCTCTTTTGATCTGGGAATCAAGGATGGCCTCCACCACTTGGTGAAGTTGCCCATCTATCAGAAGAGGTGATGGAGCTGGTGGACAAGGAGTCCAGAGCGAGGGTCCAGGATCCCTTTTCAGGAGAGTGAAATGAAACACAGGGTGCAAAGAATGAAGAGATTTAGGCAATTCTACTTCAACAACCACCTTATTTATAACCCCTTAAAAGGTCCAATGTATTTCCACCTGGGTTGAAGTCCCTTAATGTGCTTTGTGGAAATATATAAAGAGTCCCCAGGAGCCAAGTTCCACTCAGGGCTTCGCTTGCCATCTGCATAACGTTTATAGTCCTCTTTGGCTTTATTCAAGGTCTTTTGCAATATGTCCCAATTCTTTGTCTAATTTTTGCATCCCCTTTAACAGGTTCGTTCAAATCTACGGTTGGGAGAGGGGCTCCGTCATACCCGTGCACCGCCATAAAAGGGGTCATCCTGATGGAGCTATGGGGGGAATTATTGTAGCTGTATTCCGCAAAAGGCAGAAGCTGCACCCAATTATCCTGTTGGTGATTCAAGGATTTGGTTGGTACGCTCAGTTTGGCCATCCGTCTTGGGGTGGTAGCTACTGCTAAGTCCTCGTTCCACCCCCAATAGCGCCATTAGTTCCTTCCAAAACTTGGCAACAAACTGAGTTCTGTGGTCAGATATGACCTTTCTTGGCAAAGTATGCAGTCGTATCTTATGCTGTAAAAACATGACAGCAAGTTGCTTAGTGGTGGGTATTTGCTTACACAAATGAAGTGGGCTTGTTTAGAAAATAAATCAACCACTACCCATATAACGAACTTCCCTTGACTCTCAGGTAGATCAGTTATAAAGTCCCTTGATATCACTGCCCACGGATGTTCAGGGGTTTCCAACAGTTGGAGCTGACCAGGCACTTTGCCTTTCCTCCGCTTACTCTTCAAACAGGTTTGGCACGTAGCTATGTATTTAGAAATATCTTTTCTCATTCCTGGCCACCAAAACTGTCTTTGTATCAAATGCAAGGTCTTTAAGTAACCAAAATGTCCCAATATTTTATTATCGTGGCTTTGGGTTAAAATCTCCCCCCTCAATGTTTCGGGCACATATGTTTTGTCACCTTTGCACCAGCTTCCATTATCACGTTGGTGCAGCCCATCCTTTTCTACCTTTTCTAGATCATGGGGGGTGAACGCTGACTTGAGCTTCTCCAGCCAGTTACTTTGCTCCTCCTCCTTCCCTGCGTTCGCCTGACTACGTGTCATTACTGCCCCTCCCAACTGGGTGGGGGAAAACATGGTGTCTGTGACCTCATCACGCTGGCTGGCGTGCTGTAGGAGGCAAGAGAGGGCATCAGCTAAAAAGTTATCTTTCCCTGGGAGGTACTTTACGGTGAACTGAAACTTAGAGAAAAACTCCACCCACCAGAGTTGTTTAACATTCAGGTGGTGAGGTGTTCTTAGTGCCTCCAAATTCTTATGATCTTTCTATACTTCAAACAGTACCCTTGCCCCCTCTAGCCAATGCCGCCATGTAGTAAACACCAACTTCACGGCCGCAGCTTCTCTGTCCCAAACTGCCCAATTGCGCTCGGCCCCTGAGAACTTTTTGGAAACATAAGCTAGGGGGTGTAACTTGCCATCCGCACCTCTTTGCAGAATCGCCCCTCCCCCATCGCCACATCAGATGCATCCACTTGCACAATAAAACCTTTATTTTCATCTGGATGGTGGAGGATATACTCTGAGGTGAACAGCTTTTTCAAATCCGAAAATGCCTGTTGGCACTCCGGAGTCCATTGCAATTTGCTCCCCCCCCCCTTTTCGCCTCAGGACCTTTCCCTTTTTTCTTTAATAAGTCTGTTAGTGGCAGAGACACTTGAGTGAAATTGGGGATAAATGCACGATAAAAATTGGAGAATCCTAAGAAGGATTGTAGCTGCCTTTGTGTGTGGGGGGGTTCCCACCCCACCACATCCTGCACCTTTTTGGGGTCCATCCCCAAACCCTGCTGATGTGGTAACCTAAGAAATCTATCTCCGTTTGATGAAACTCGCACTTAGACAGCTTTGCATAGAGATGGTTGTTGTAGAGGGCCATTAGCACCTCCTGTACCAATTTCACGTTTGAATCCATGTCTTGCGTGTAGACCAACACACCATCTAGATACACTACAACCCCTTTGAACAGGTGCTTGTGCAACACTTCATTGATCAAGTTCATGAATACACCCGGGGCCCCAGCCAATCCAAAGGCCATGACCAGGTACTCAAACTGTTCCAGAGGGGTGTTGAATGCAGTCTTATGCTCCTCCCCCTCTCGTATTCACACTCTGAAATAGGCGTCTCTCAGATCCAACTTAGTAAAGATCTTTCCCTTAGCAGCTTCGGCTAACAAGTCTTTAATCAAGGGCAGGGGGTATGCATTGGACATGGAAACAGCATTTAAGACCTGATAATCTGTGCATAATCTTAGCCCCCCGTCTTTCTTTTTCTGGAACAACACAGGAGCCGCGAAAGGGGAGGTGGCCGGTCTGATAAAACCTCGTTCCAGGTTCTTGTCAATGAAATGGTGGAACTCCTCCCTCTCGGAGGGGCTCATCGCATAAAGCTTTCCTTTCAGCAGTTTATGCTCTGGTAAAATCTCTATGGCACAGTCAGTCTTTCGATGAGGGGGTAATTCATCGGCTTCCCTCTCTTCTAATACCTGTCCCAAATCTGTATATTTGGGCAGGATGGCATTTAACTCCTCACACGCCAGGTAGACCCTCTCCAGCACAGGGCAAGGCTCCTCCCCCCATGTTGAGTTCCATTGATGCTCCTTGCAATGGGGGTCTTAAAAGGTTAGCGTCCCCTGACTCCACTGTACGTACGGGTCATGGGCCATGAGCCAAGGGTTTCCTAACAACATAGGGAACTGGGTGGTGGGGTGTACTATGAACGATCGTTGTTCCCTGAATACTTCCATTGGCAACTCAGTAGTTTGATACTGACACGACTGCATGGTGGTCCCATCCATCTGGGTAAACAGTATTGGTTCTCTTAGTTTTATTACTCCAGCCCCCAGTCCCATAACTAAAGTTGGGCTTATGAAGTCCTGAGAACACTCAGAGTCGATAAGAACCCTCACCTGTACTGAGTTCCGGCTTCAGGGTGCAAAATAGTAACAGTCACAAAAAACAATGATGTACAAGTTCTCATTGATTCTCATGCCAGAGTATCATGGACCTGCTGGCTGGCGCCCTTCACAGCAGGTCCTGGCCTTTTCCCTGCACCTGAGGCTCATCTCCATTGCTGGATGATGTTGTCCCCAATGAATGGAACTCTGTGGCTTGCAGTGCTCTTGGGGACCGGAGTTTTGTGGTGATACCACTTTACCAGGTTGTGGCGGTTCTCCACTTCACACGCCCCTTGTATCCACCCCACTAGGGTGAGGGGGTTGTCTTGGGCTAGGGCCTTCTCCAAGATGATGGTGTTCAGGCCAGCATGGTAGAACTCGATCAAAACCTCTTCCGGCCACCCCAAGAGTTTGGCGGTGGTGGCTTTGAATTAATCCAAATACTCCTGAACTGAGCAGGCATCTTGGCGGATCCCCCACAGACGGGTTTGAGCTTTTTCCAACTCTAGGGGGTCCTTGAATTGGTGTCATAGGGCTTGCATGAAAGCATCGACATCTTTCAGTTCTGGTGCCACCACGTTGTACAGACCAACAAACCAGTCAGCAGTCTTGTCCCGCAATCTGAAGCCCCGTGGAAGCAGAGTGGGTGATTTCAGACCAGTCACAGACTTTCAGCCTAACCTACATCACAGGGTTGTTGTGCAGATTAAAAGGAAGATAGAAGAATGATGTGAGGTACTTTGGTCCCCACTGTACTTTTCCTCCTGGGAACCAGTTGCCAATCTCCAGATGAAGGCTGGAGATCACTCAGAATTACAACTGCTCTTCAGGTGGCAGAGATCAGTTTCCCTGGAGAAAGCAGTGGACTCTCTGTCATTATACCCTGCTGAAGTCACCACAGCAAATTGACACTGAATACCGAAGAAGAAGAGATTGGATTTATACTTCACCCTTCACTTGGAGTCTCAGAGCGGCTTATAAACCCCTTTCCCTTCCTCTCCCCACAACAGACATCCTGTGAGGTAGGTGGGGCTGAGAGAGCTCTGAGAGAACTGTCCTTGAGTGAACAGCTCCAACAGAACTATGGCTTGCCCAAGGTCATCCAGCAGCTGCAAATAGAGGAGTGGAGAATCAAATCTGGTTCTCCCACATTAGGGGTGGGACCTCAGATAGGTACAATGCCATAGACTCCAGCCTCCAAACCAGCCATTTCCTCCTGGGGAACCATTGTTGCCAAGCTCCAGGTGAGTAAATTAAACAAAAAATGAAACCTGTGCAAAAATAACGAAAAACCTTCAACAGACAATATAATGATATGAACTTATTTAAGTGCTGTAGTTTATCCAAAATATATATATAATGTATACTATGCAAATCAGTAACTTAAAAATACAAAATAGCAGAACACATGGTCCAAATACATAAATAACATTCAGAAATAGCCCAAGTCGAATTTCTCAAACAGTGAAAAGTCCAAATATCAATATTTATAACTAGTAGGAAAGCTGATTGTGAAACCAATACAATGAGCTCTAGAAAGAGGTGATGTGTAAGGAATGCATTGGCTGGAAGCAGGGTAAGAGAGAAAGGGGGGAGCGCTGGTTGGCAGCGGAGGCAGCGTTGGGAATGTTGACAGTGAAGGGGAGAGTGGGGGGAAGTAGGGGGCCACGGGGAGAAGAGAGGGCACTTTGCTGCAAAGTTGCAGGATCTTGGCAGAGGCTGCCACTGCCTGTCTGCTTGGGGGGGGGAGAGGAGGGTGGAAATCGGAGGTTGGCGGAGCGTTGCAACACGGCTGGTGGGGGGGGAGAAGGGGGAGAGAGAAAAGCCTCTCGATTTGCTCCATGCTCAGAAAATCTCTATTTTAACTCCTTCCCCCCCACCCACTACAGCGGCGTAACAGATGGGAATGGTTTCATTTTCTGTGCGTGAGACACACACACACACACACACACACACCTTTTGGTGGGGGAGAGGAGGGAAAGACTGTCAAAGGCCTGTGTCTTAGACATGGGGGAGAGAGAGAGAGAGAGAGAAGGGAGGGCTGGCCGGTTTGCGCTCCCTCTGCCACCGCCACTGCCGCTGGACAACGGGCATGACTGGAGCGGCTGCCTCTCACGGTGGGCACTCGGCGGATGAAAATTTTGGCGGCAGTGGCAGGTGTGCCTGGGCCCCTGACAGCAGCCCAGGTACTTGTCCCTCTTAGGCCGCTCGGCAGCAGTGGCAGCTACCTGGACCATCGGCGGGTCTGGAGCGGGGCAAATTGAGCATGGCTCCTCTTCCCAAATGAGCAGTGGGCGGCGGACAGGGGCAGGAAGTGGAATGCACTGCCTGTAGGCACTGGCTTCAGTACAGACTGAGGCCGGACTGAGCGCAGTGGCAGAGCGAACCGGCAGGGCCGGAGTCTCCGTCTTCTGAAGGGGCCGGCTGCAGTAGCAGGGCCCGAGTGCCCATGTTCTGAGGGAGCCTGGCGCAGTCTGAGGTAAATTTTTGCGGGTGCTGCTTCTGTGGGCGGGAGTCAGGCAATGCAGCCAGTGGATAGGGACACGTTCTGAGTGACAGCTGACTGGGCCAACTGATTTGGGAGCATGTGGAATGTTCTGGAAAGTGCCACCCCAAATCAATTATATTATAGAGAGATGATTCCTCTTCACAAAACTCGTCTCGCCCTTTGTGTATATGTATTTTTTTTTTAAAATATTTTATTATTTTCCAAATAACATGATTGCAACACAAATCATACATTTTAAAGTGCTATACAAATTAATACATTCTCTAATACACCATATCACTGGCAATGGAGAAAATGGTGGACTCTGTGTCATTATACCCTAATGATGTTGCCACCGCAAATTGACCCTGGGTGTCCAAGGCCAGGGCACCTGCCCAGAGCCTCTTTCTAGCGTTTGTTGTATTTATTTCTGCAACGGGCCTTATTCCTAGTCCCTACATAAAGCCAGATTGAAACAGGTGCAGAAAATCAATACAGTAAGAAACCTTTGTGAAATATACTTGATGTTGTATATGTATGAATGCAGAACACTAACATCAGAAACTATAAACAGTATCTGGGTGGTATTACAGAGTCTTAGAAGGCTGTACAGAGTTGATGCCAACAGTTATAATAGTATGGGATGTTAGTTTATATTTGCATGTTCATGAACAGTGGCCACAGCAGTACTTACTAAAACCCTTGTTGTAGGCACTCTCTTTGTCACGTTCAGGTGACCAAGCGGAGAAGTTTTTTAAAAAGACAAAAAACGATAAGATCACAAATAAGATACACGTGTGAAAGGGTGGGCTAATACAAAAATGCGTCAGCTGGTAACTTTTGTTTATTATCACTGAAATATTACAGACGCCTGTAAAGTTTCTAGAGGTAGAAAATAGACAGCAGTTTAGTGGTGGACTACTTGATATTTTCCGATGCTCCACCTCACACATCCTTATTGCTGGACCAGCTTGGCAATTCTTAAGAAGAATTTCATTTAGATTAATTGTGCCTTCAAGCGAAAAAGAAAAGGAGGGGGGGAATGGACTGAGCGGATAGCGACGTTTTCCTTTGATGTATTTGAAACAAAACGAGAAAAAGTTTTGTCTCTCTGGAGCACACTTTAAGAACTTTCTAAAAGTAAACAAAAAAGAAAAGATGTCGGAGCTGGGCAAAAGTGAGCGGAGAAGAAGGGAGGGACTTCCGCCTGGGCGTTTGTGTGTGTGAGAGAGCCGGCTGTTTAAGGTTTGGACTGTTTATGGCTGTGAATCCGACGGGAGTTTTGTAAAACGGAAAAGTTTGAACTGTGACAGCGAAGTGCCTGACAAGCGCTTATACAAGTCAACAGTTGCGAGGAGGACCTAGTAGAGAGTCTGGGAGCGGATATAAAAGCGTAAATGAAATAAATACCATTCTCAAAGCGGAGGTCCTCCAGTGATGGCATGAAAGGAAGAGGATTTATAGTGCAGGAACTGAAAGTGTTAACAGCAACCCGAAGGAGGATTGAACAAGCCGGGAGGAGAAGACAACAGAGGAAGCTCCTCCACGTCAGCGAAAGTAAAAGTACCCAGCACGCAAAGAAGCGGTTCTGAATGCGCCCAGAAGAGATTTTTTATTAACAGAAATTCAAAGGAACATTACTAACATACTAACAGATAATTAATTGTGACCGGACAAGGAAAAGAAGTTTGACAACACACAGAAGAAGCCCAAGAAGATTAATTGGACATTACTAACAGTTTAATTTACCAGTTTATATATCACTCAGCTTTCTCTTTCTCCCACTGTCTACCCCTCCCATTTTTTCTTTTAAGCGAAATACCTCCCCTTTTTAGGGGAGCCAATAAAATCTTTATATATATAAAAAAGATTAATTGTGCCTTGTTAGAAAATCCTGAGTATTTTTAAATTTATTTCATTTTTTTAGCTCAGCCTTCCTCCAGGAGCTCAGGGTGACCAATGTGCTTCTGCCATCCCCATTTCATGTATATGAAGTATATTAGGCTGATGGATAATATCTGGCCAAGGATATCTAGTGAGCTTCATTGCTGAGTAGATATTTGAACCCAGGTCTCCTTGATCCTTGGCCAACGACCTTGTTTTGCAAATCTAAAACACATCTGTAGACCGTGGGGATCCTAATACAATTAAATAGATCATGCTGGATTGCAACCAGCCAATTCTTTGTGCATATGTGCACAAAGTTTAGTTATTCCCACAGTTTGGGTCGCTGTATTTTAGTTTGGCTGGTAAAAATGTATTTTCCTTGTCTTTTTTTCCTCAGCTCTGATGATTGATTGCATTTCTTGTTTTTGTAATATAACTCAGACATTTATTGCTCTGTCCAAGGAATGGACCGTATTTCATTCTCTCACATTCCTGGTCAGTTCTGTAAAAAGAAGGTTTAATCAGCTTCTATGCTGACTTGTGTAGAACAAGTGAAACAGAAATCTGTATCAACATCTTGTAGTTTCTGCAATTGCTGCTTGCAAAACCGGTGAAAGGCAGGTCTTGGAATAATGAAGTTTGATTCCTGTTTCCAGAGAGAAATATAAACTCCTCCAGTGAGTGCAATAGTGCCAGTTGCAAATAAAAAGTATAATCTGTATTCAGGGGCACAGTTCCCTCTAAACTGTGCTAGGGGGCGCTGGCACACAACATTTCAGAGGCCAGCTCAGAGGATTTCTGCTTCAGCTCACAAACAGTGGAGGATGGGGGCACCTCCTTCTGAGGCCCATAGAATTGGACCCCCGGTCCAATCGTTTTGAAACTGGGGGGGGGGGGTTAGGAGAGGTACCAGCAGCTATGCTGCAAATTTGGTGCCTCTACCTCAAAAAACAGGGGCCACCCAGGGCCTCAGATACCCCTGGATTGATTCTCCATTATCGCCTATGAGGCCCATTGACTATAATGGTCCCCATAGGCTATAGTTGAGCCAGAAAAAAATGATTATTTTTTTTTGCACACCCCTGTTATGCTTTTCAGTATGATTTGTAAGCTGCCTTCAGTCACGGGGAAAAGTGAGATATAAATATTTGAATAAATAAGTAGTTTGGGCAGGTTGATAACATTTAAGCAACTTCCTGTTAGTTAGGTTAGGCAGGGTTCTGACAGTGATTGTTCCACCTCTGCTATACTTGACCTGTAATCCTGGTTCTCATATTTCACAAAAAAGCAAAGTAGATTTCAAGCGTTTCCCCCCCTCCCAAGTGCTGGTATGGTTTCTAAGGCTCAGTGCAGGGCAACGGTCCAAGGCCAGGTCTACCAATGTAGTGGACTGGGGCAGGTAGACCTGTTCTCCAGAGGCCAGGTCTACCAATATAGTGGCAAGGGTTGGGTAGACCTGTTCTCCGGAGGCCTGGTCTACCCCTGTAGAGGACAACATTTTGTGTAATGAAATTTGACTTGTTTTCTCTTCTAATGTTTAAATTATTCTTAAAATATAGCTTAAATATAGTTTTAAAAAATTCATTCTGAGATTTTTATAAGGTTATGGAAATAATCTAAAAATATTATTAGTAGTAGTAGTATTATTTATAAATCACCTATTCCCTATGATGTAGGGATCTAGGCCAGGGGTGTCAAACATGCGGCCTGGGTCTATCAGGCCCGCAATGGAATTGGCTGTCTTCTGTTTCTTCTTCCAGTTCTGCTGCTACTGCGTCATCGTAGGTTTGCAGCTTACAGATACACACCTGAACAGCATACTCAAGATTGCAAAAGCACAGACATTTTCCTGCAATAATTCAGAGCAAGAGGTGTCAGTTATCAGACACTGTTAAATAAACAAAATATTGCAAGAGTGCTACTGTTTTAAGCATGTTTCTATTTTAAGTAAAAAAAAGACCCTTTGTGTTTGTGTCATTTATAAAGTTTATATCTCTGCTACTTGGCATTACATTTTATGACACACATGGCCCGGCCCAACAAGGTGTCATTTATGTCAGATCCAGCCCTCATAACAAATGAGTTCGACACCCCTGCTCTAGGTGATGTACAGTCAAATGTAGACTTGTTTACAATTTTCATGCTACTAGCTTTTTTGCTAACAAGGTAGAATTTTTGCTCACCACACTGTGGAGCTTAGAGGGAACATTGTTCAGGGGAATGTTTGGATTCCCCCAAAAGCTTATCAGGGACTCCATAAGGAAAAGATCAGTAAGTAATACTGGACAGCTTCCTTGAAAGATAATTTGCCTGATACTATTGATCTTCTTTTGCTATCTGTAGCCACAAATTAATATAGGGTGTGTCCTAGGGCACAATCCCAGTTCAAATTGGACAACAAAGGAGCATGTGAGTTATGATACATGCCCTGCACAGGGTGACAACATGCCTTCTGAATCACCTGCAGTATGCAGGACTTTCATGACAGATATAGGCATTCCTTGGCAGATGAACAGATGTGGAAAGGTAGAAAATCTGAAATATTGTACTACAAGAACAAGGCACAGAAATCCCAAAGATTTAAGATCTGTCTGACAGTCAAATGCCAAGGTTGATTTCATGTATAGGATTTCCTCATAATCCAGAGGTCAAACATCAAGAAGATACCAAAAATGCTACAGCACTTTAGAGATTAATTGGTTTCTTTGTTGTGGCAGGAATTTTTGTAGGCAATCGCCTTAATGATCAAAAACAAGTACAGATGTGCTGAAAGCAAGGTAACCGCTGGAGGTGAAGCAGCCAAAACTAAGCCCTTTTGTTCCATTCAAATAAAAGTTCTCAATTTTGGATGGTTTCCTCCCTTGGTTATTAAGTGGTTGGAAAGTGCAAAGTTTGGGTCCTTTGAATATTAGAAATTGTTTAAGATTGTTGAGCATTTTCAAGTCTTCCATATTTTGACTAGTCTGTGTCAATGTTCCATGAATACAATTGAGAATATATCCTCAGTTTATTACTGGAGAAATTGACAGACATGGAACAAAATAGCAAATTGAAGGTGATGAATGAATGTTTGCTTAACTTTCTTGAGTTAATTTTTGTAATGTTATTGTCATGAGTCAGCCAGGGCTCAGCAATAGTGAGGAGGACTCCTCAGGAGAAGAGGAGCCCCTTGTAGCCAGCCTTCAGTTAACAGAAGCTGATCAGCAGGAAAATGAGCTGCAGACTTTTCAGGATTCATAGCCAACAGCTGGTGCAGAGCCACGACACCCTCAAGCCCTGATTCAGCAGGTGAACCTCAGTTGGTCATTCCCAACCCACCAGTATCACCTAAACCCTTAGAGCATCACAGACAGAGGCTGAGAACCGAGCTACAGGCAAGACGGCAAAGTGCACGCCTCCTGGCCCGATACCAGCTGCTTGCTGATGACAAAGATAAGTAGTTGCAGGACTACTTCTGAGCAGCTGGCTGCAAGCCTGATCTTTGTTAGAAGTGGAGGACTTTGCACTGTCTCCTGTCTCAAACTTGAGAGATGGCACCAAAGAGTTTAGACAAATAGAGAGGTCAGGACACATAGAACATCCTTTCCTTCCTGCTATCTGATCCTTTCCTTTGAAATAGAATGCTACTCTTAGAGGCAATTTCATCTGCTTCTGCTCTCTCACCTCTTTCTCTCTCGCATGCACACAAAGAAGGTGCATGATCTCTCCATCTTGCACCATGGAGGCTGGACATGCATCCAGCATCCAACACTATCTAGTTAGTTAGAGCAGATAATCTATATCTATCTCTTACCTGCACTCTCAAGCATGTATTTCTTTTAATGAAAGTTGCTTATTAGTTTTAGAACTGATTGCTGACTCCATGTACCTTTGTAAGTCTGTTGCCACACCTAGCCCCAGATCTGCTGCGTTAGAGCCTTGACTACTCTGTTACTTTCTTTGGTTCCCTGGCAGTACCAAGTCCAGAGAATCCAACAACCTTTAGGAGTGGGGTTATAAGACCAGCCAAGAGATGCTGTTAGGTATGGACGCAACTCGTACAATAGACGCTAAGTCACCAAATCTGCCTTGTCTGAATTCTGAACCTCTGACCTTGGACTGAAGTGACTCTGCTTTGCCTGACTTCTGGACTCACTGACCTTGAACCAAACAACCATGCTTTGCCTGACTTCTGGCACCTAATACTCGGAGCCTGCAAGCCAGTACAGTTCTTCATGCTCAGCTGATTTGGAAACAGTTTTATGACATGTAGCATTTCAGACTGATCTGAAGTATGTTGAAGCCATTGTTACAGAAATGCTAAAAACCTACTAGGGCTCAAGAGTGACACTTAAAGCAACTGGGAACATGAACTCCTGGGAGTTTACATTTGAATGACCCATTCATTTCCATTCCACATTGGACCATCCCAAGAGATAATCCTTTTGGGACAAAGGATAGTTCGGTTTGGACCAGTCCACCTATTTTTTAGGGAATTTCTGAGCCATTTCCAGATGCTTGATTGGAGGGGGTCTGTATTTTATAAGTCTCTGATTGCTAAAAGTAGCCTCAGCCATCAAAGATGGGGCTTTGCATGGCATTGGCTACATTAGCGCATTAGTCTTAGAAAGGAGGCTGGCTTAGGTCCCATTCCATTGACTATAAATATCTGCACCTCTGGGCCTTTTCCTTGTCTTCAGTTTTCAGTCTTCAGCAAAAACTGAGTCCACAGTAGGTTGGGTAGGAGTTAAGGACTACTCCAGCATCTTGTTACTGCAAGGAATCCTGCACATGCTCTGAGAAACCTGCTACAGCCTAGGTAACACGTACTTAGCTGAATTAGTCCAACTTTACTGCTTTTTTTTTTTGAAAATCTCTGTGCTGTGTGTCTTGTGTGCCTTTCCTTTATTTTGGTTTGCCCTTTCCCCACAACTTTTCTTAATGCATTTTTCCTTGTTTTCTCTTTTATAAAAGCCCCCCCCCCCCCACTGCTATGCTTAGTACCATTTACTTCTCCAGGATATTTCTCTGAATCTCTTCCCTATGTCCTAGACTGCAAGGATGCTACATAGTTGATTATAAGGTATTTTCTAGATTTTCTACCGTCACTTTGTTATTGCTCTAGTCGTGCACTAGAATGGACCATCTCTGTGGGTCAGTCTAGATGTTCTCAAGAGGTTCCTCCATGGTGGCAGCTGATTACCAGGTGATTTCCAGGAAATTGTTGTTCTAAGGGAGTTTCCCAGCAAGGAAATATACTTCCCCCCTTTCCTTCCATAACACCCACTTCTTAAAGTATTTTTGAATGCAAAAAGAAAGGGAAAAGTATACTAATTCTCAGCTATTGCCCTGTCCAAGACAAACAGAATTCTTCTGTTTGCATCTTTCTTGACCTAATGCACTTGCTGTTTTCTTTTCATCAGATAAAGCTACCAACCCTCTGAACAGACAAGAAGACTGGGAATACATTATTGGCTTCTGCGATCAGATCAACAAAGAACTTGAAGGGTATGTGTCCAAAACCATTCAGGCAGCCATTCAAGGTCTCATGGGAGAAGCTGAAAGGTGGCATTCTCAGTGCTTCACTTAGTATGATTCATGAGCAGATTGGAAGTGGGGTAGTAATTTGCTATGGTTTGCTATGGATTTTGATAGGTGTCGATAATTTTTAGTCTTCTAAAAATGAAAAAGTTGCAAAGAAGTTCTAATCGTCAACGTGGCAGACTGTTTTGATATGCTGTGCCAAAGCAATCAAAGGTAATGGCTGAGCCTCATTCTGTCATAGGAATCACAACCTCTGACATGCTTGTAGAGTCTTTATGTCTCTAAAAGTGTTGACTTATTGTCATAATTAACTATCATGAACAACGTGAAATTGAGAAGTATTATATTTAATCTAGCAAAAAATGAAGGGAAGAAAATTACAGTCTGTCATGGTACGTTTTGGGGTGCAACAGGAGTCAAACAAAAGCATTCCTGACCACTGGTAATATGCTTGACATACCCAACAGTATAAGGACAAAACATTTGATGTCCGTGAAGGGTTTAAAGGCTACAAAATGCTATTTGTTGTTTTTCTGTTACAACATTTTATGAGCTGAATAAATAAAGCCTTATAGAGGGAATTGGCAATGAGCACTCATGGATCATTCAATAGCCCATTTTGGTTCACAGGGGGGCGACCAAAGTAAAATCTTGGGTTAGATCCCATGATCTGTCAACAGCTTGCTCTTCCCCCCAGCAGCTAATTCCAACCCCTGGAAAGTTTATTCCTAGGGCCAGAGTAATAGCCACATTGGGAGCAACATTGCGCCACCTCTTGCGTGAACAGAGGTCAGCTGACAAAAGAGGAAGGAGGGAATAATTTTGCTCCCTTTCCCACTGCAGCCTTTCAACTCCTGTGGCTCTTATTCAATGAGGGTCCTGTGACCCCCCCCCCCCCCGTAATAAACTTTTAAAGAGTTGGAAATGGCTGCTGAGGGGCGTCATTGCACTGAGTGCAGACCCTTGACAGCTTCAGCGTTCTTTCTTGCCTTTTTCAGAGGCATTTTTAGTCTTTATATTTGTGGAGAAAAGTTTGAAGATCTGTTTGCAGCACATGCAGTGACAGCTGCAAAAGTAGATGGAGAATGACAGTTTTCTACTCATTTGTTTCAGTCCACAGATAGCTGTGAGGTTGCTGGCTCATAAAATCCAGTCACCACAGGAATGGGAGGCAATCCAGGCTTTGACAGTAAGTACCCCTTGTAAAGAGCCCTCCCCTTCCTTCCTTCCTGCTGTCTTTGCCCAATAGGCAGAGGGTCTTCTCTCAGCCCTTCCTTCTGACTCTCCTTCTTTGCTAGTCAGCCACTCAAGCTCTGCCCCCCCCCCTTTTCTTCCTGCAGCTTGAGGCACAGATAGGCACTAGGCACATGTGGATGTGTGTACTGCTCTATACACACCCTCCTTCCTGGTCAGCTAACTGTTTGCAGCCCAGTCAGAAGTACCTGGTCTGTTGTGAAGATGAGCAGTCAGGTGCCCTGGGTGAGGTTCTTTGATCACAGTCTGAGATTTTTAAAAGGAAAAGATATTTATTTATCAAAATACAATCTCCATTCACTAGAACGGGGCACAGGAAAATTACATCAAAACACTACAGAGCATTACAGAACAAAGAAAAGAAAACGATGAGGCTCACTAAGTTGTACAGTCACTTGTTTTTTCTTAGCATTTCCCTCCCTGCAATGGATGCAAGCCCAATGGAACTCTGACAAATGTAGGCTGGTCAAGACATATTTCACTTCATTGTTCCCCTGTTCCCCAGACCTTGGCTTTTGCTTCTGACAGGGTGTCCAGACTTTTCTTGTCCCAGCTAGGAGAACTTTGTCAAGCTCAGGCCTCACTTGCCATAGAATGCTGTCCAGCCAAACTCCTGGTCTGTTGCTTTAGGGTTAACTGCTTTCTTAAACATGCTTCTTTCACTGTTTTTTTCTCCAATGCCATTTATCTTCTCTGCCAGGATGGTGGGGGGAGTGGATGCTGGTGTGAATGTCTGCTTGAGCTTGTATAGTGCGTGCAAGACCCCGGGAAGCTCACAATCTCCGCTTATCACTTGAATTTGGGATGTAACCATTAGTTTGCAGGTGTTGGGCCAGCCCTGAGGGTAGGCCTAGAGCTTTGATGGGCTGACTGCAAACATTGATTGGGTGGTTTGCATAGGGGGGCTATCCTGCTTTTTGTATAGGGTTGGACCTGGCATCCGGTGTCCAGTTCTGACACAGCATCTGTCTATGCTTGGAATCTCTCTAACTCCAAATCAACAAATCTTGCTGCTACAAGAGTCTCGTGAGAGTGATTGAGTCCAGGACTTGACATAGTGTCAGAACTGCCTTTTCCCCTTGACCTGGTGCACCACCGACATGATGAGCGATGGAAGTGAGGAGACTGAAACAGAGACCCTCCCAAAGTCACCCACTGGCAAGGAGGGCACCGTGCCACCCGAAGGGGAACAGTGGGGCCCTGATGTGAAGCCAAAGTGCCGATGGGCAGAGATGGAATGGTGGGATGTCCCAGACTGGGCTATCCCCTCCCTTGGAGCAACAGGAGCCTGGTGGCAGTGGGTGGATGAGGACTGGCACTAGGGCTCAGGAGAGTGTTCCACGTTGACCCCGAGCGCCTGAAGGCCGTGAGACATCGGCTGGAGGAAGCTGACATAGAGCTCATCCGGCAGGAGCTGAAAACCGAAATGGCAGAGCTGCGCAGACACCTGGGCTGCCCTGGAGGGCCTCCCCGATGCCATTCGCCATGTCCTGCAGCAGGCGTTCCGGGGCTTGGGACTGCAAGGGGGGGAAGGAGCTGCTCCCGCTCCATGGGATGAAGGGGCCCTGCTGGTGGCCCCCCCTCTGCACCTGTTTCCTGCACCCCCGGCGATGCACTGGAATCTACTTTTGATGGGACCCTGGGGAAGCTGGCCTTTTTTGTGCTGCAGGTGTGTAAGTTCCTGAGAGAATGGGGCCACACCTTTGCCTCTGATGAGCACCAAGTGAACTACCTGGCTGCGAGACCGCGTGGCAGACTGGTTTGTGTGTCTTTAAAATGTAGGAGGCCCCGAACTCTGAGATGTGGATACATTCATGAGGGCCCTCCGCCGGCAGCATGAGGACTCGCTCAAGATGGAGCAGGCCAGAACCCACCTTCGAGGGTTGAAACAAGGGAACCAATCTGTCAGAGCATCCTCGGACAAGTTCAAGACCTACGTGGCTAAACTGCAAGGCTGGTCGGAGGAAGTGCTGATAGAGTTCTACCGGGCTGGCCTGAATTACGCCATCTTGGACAAAGCCCTGACCCAGGAGAACCCAGTCACTCTCAACGGCTGGATTCAGGTGGCATGTGAGGCTGAGAATCATTGCAGTCTCCTGGAGATGTACCATCCCAAGCCACCCGTAGGGCCACCAACAGTGCAAGGGGCTGGTTGGGAGGCCGGGCACAGCGAGGTTGGGCCCAAGGGAAAGGGAATGACAGGGAACACCAGAGGCGGCAAGGCTTGTGTCTGAAGTGCAGGGGGCCCAAGCACTTCACCCCCAATTGCCTTTGTGAATAGAGTCCAGGGCCAGCAAAGAAGGGGCAGGGCAAGGCGAGAGAAAAGAAGAAGCTCAAGCCATCAGCAGGCTGCTTCAAGCATCCAAATGCCCGCCAGGAGGGGGAGAGAAATTGGAGAGCATCTCATCAAGTGAGGAAGAACTTCAACAGCCGGCAGGAAACAGCCAGGACCTGCTGTGAAGGGCGCTAAACAGCAGGTCTGCACTTCTCCAGTGCCAGAGTTAGTGAGGCCCTCTTCCCGCTTGTTCTTTGTGGCAGTGACTGTAGTTAACCCTCCCCTCCAAACCCACGAGTACGGGCTCTCATAGATTCAGTAGACACATGATTAGCCTGGCCTTGGTGGCAGGGCTGGGGGCGGAATTAAGAGACTTGAGGGAGCCCCTGGTGTTTTCTCAGATGGATGGGAATCAAGGGCCTTCATAGTAAATCCATCTGCCAAGTTCCCCATGGTGTTGGGAGGGCCCTGGCTCAGAATGCACATCCCATATATCCAGTGGAGCCTGGGGGCCCTCCGATTTGTGGACCCCCGCTGTCAGACTCATGGCTGGAATCCAGAGTTGGGGGGGGGAGCCGTTACCTGCACCTGAACGGATGTGCCTGGCCAGGGAAGAGTTAAACCAGATTCCTTTGGAGTACAGAGACTTGTCAAAAGTGTTTGAGGAAACAGAGGCTGACGAGCTTCTCCCCCACATGAAGACTGACTGTGGTACTGAATTTCTCACTGGCCACAAGCTCCCTAAGGGAAAACTGTTTTCCATAAGCCCTGCTGAAAGGGAAAAACAGAAAATTTATAGACAAGAACTTGGCTAGAGGGTTCGTCCATCCTGCTCCTTCCCCTTTCGCTGCTCCCGTGCTCTTCAGCAAGAAAAAGGATGGAGGGTTGAGGCTGTGCATAGATTATCATGGGTTGAATGTTATCTCAATGTCGAATGCTTACCCCATCCCATTAATCAAGGATTTGTTGGCGGTGGCCACGAAAGGCTGGACCTGCGTGATGCTTACTTTCGGGTGCGCATTCGAGAGGGGGATGAATATAGGACTACCTTTAATATCCCACTGGGGCAATTTGAGTATTTGGTGATGCCATTTGGACTCTCTGGGGGTCTTGATTAGCTAAGTGTTGTACAAGTATTTATTTAAAGGGGTGATTATTTAGATGACATTCTGATCTGTACTCAAGATAAGAACTCTCATGTGCAGCTTGTAAGAGATGTCTTGAAGGCTCTCTTCATGAGGCTGTTCGTGAGGCTGTCAAAATGTGAATTTCATAAGGAAGAGCTGGACTTTCTAGGCTACAGAATTTCAGGAAAAGGACTGGGGGTGGACCCTTGCAAAGTTAAAGATGTGTTAGGATGGAAGCCACCTCAAACTAGGAGGCAATTACAAGCTTTCCTAGGGTTCGCCAACTTCTACCACCAATTCATTCCGAACTTTGCTCAGGAGGACATGCCCCTTACAGACTTGTTGAAAACCAAAGGGAAGGGGCCGGATTGTAAAAAGCTTAGTATTAAATTAATTTGGACAATGTCAAAAGGCCTTCGAAAGGCTGAAGGCACTGTTTACCTCAGAACCTGTCTTAAGTCACCCTAATGAGAGCAAGCCATTCATTGTGCAAGTTGATGCCTCTGACATAGCAAGGGGGGGCATCCTGCAGCGGGGGAAGGATGGGAAACTATACCCCCTTGCCTGTGTGTCAAAAAAGTTTTCGAATGCTGAGCGACATTGGGTAGTGTGGGGCAAAGAGGCCACAGCCATTAAGCTGGCTCTGACAACGTAGAGACATTGGCTAGAAGAGGCCTGGGTGCCGTTTGAGATCTAGACTGACCACAAAAATCTAGAAGCTCTGCGCACCCCCCGGCGGCTCAGCACCAAGCGGTTGAGATGGGCAGAGTTTTTCTCCAACTTTCAGTTTACTCTTAAACGCATTCCTGGGAAAGCTAACTTTATGGCAAATGCCCTCTCGCGCCTTCCCCAACATGCAAGCCAGAGAGAGGAGATCATAGACTCTATGTTCCAGTTGGGGGGGTGGACAATGCTCACTTGGAGTCAAACCAAGGCAGGGGGAGATCCAAGCCTCGAGCGTGGGTGGAGAAATTCAAAGTGGCCTTCAGTGAGGGGGACAAGAAGGACATAGAAAGTGATGCCTCCCTAACCAAGGGGGAGAATGGTTGTTGGTATCAGCAGCACAGGTTGTTCATGCCACATTCCTTGCGTGGAGAAATTCTGAAACTCAGTCATGATAATAAACTGATGGGACATTATGGATATCTAAAGTCTTTGCATTTGGTACAGAGACAATTCTGGTGGCCGCACATGCGTGCAGACATTTCTCAGTATGTATCCTCATGTCAAGTGTGCTTAATGGGGAAGAGAAGGGGGGGAACCCCCTGGGCTGTTGCAACCTCTAGAAACTCCCAAGAGGCCATGGTCAGTCATTTCTATGGATTTTATAACTGATCTACCACCCAGTAAAGGGAGAACTGTGGTGTGGGTGGTGGTAGATTTATTCTCGAAGCAAGCCCATTTTATTCCATGTAAACAATGACCCACTGCTAAAAAACTGACACAGCTATTTATGCAGCACATTGTGAGATTCCATTCAATCTCCAAAAAGGTAATTTCCAGTAGAGGCCCCCAATTTGTGGCCACTTTTTGGAAGGAACTTCTGAACGTATTAGGTATTGATCAGGGGCTCAGTAGTGCTTATCATCCAGAGACGGATGGCCAATCAGAGCTTACAAATCAAGTATTGGAACAGTTTCTTAGATGTTTCATTAACCACCAGCAGGATGAGTGGCTTGATCTGTTGCCGTATGCGGAATACAGCTACAATAACTCTGTCCACAGTTCCACAGAGTCACTCCATTTAAGATAGTACATGGTTATGAGGGGGGCCCCCTCCCCACAATGGCATCTGGCCCAGTGGGACCTGGGGACTTGAACACTTGGTGGTCTGAGTTGGCTCAACAATGATTCTTGAATATGTTGTCAAAGGCTTTCACGGCCGGAGTTCATTAGTTGTCATAGATTTTCCAGGCTGTATGGCCGTGGTCTTGGCATTGTAGGACCTGACATTTCGCCAGCAGCTGTGACTATAATCCTCATAGGTATAACACAGAAAGATGGAGTACTCTCTGTGTCTAGGTGAGAAGAAAAATGGTAGGCAGGTAATTTGTATCTACTCAGGAAGGTGGGGTAGGGCTGACTCATTATCTTGTAGGAGTTCCCCAGGCTGTGACATGCTAATAGAGGAGCTTTCCTGAGGAGGTTCTTTTGCATATGGATTGGCTGTCGAAATTCTAATCTTATATGTAGTGCTGTTGTAAGATGTAGAGCATTTTGTGTTTTTCAGGACAGGAAACCATGCCCTATTTATTTTTAAACTCTCTTCTTTCCTAAGAACTTAAAGGTCTTGCAACCTGGTAAAAAACTTGGATGGAAATATGTGGGGCCTTTTAAAGTTCTGCACATCATTAACAAGGTAGCTGTTGAATTGGACTTGCCCAAGAACTTACGTCACATTCATCCTGTTTTCCATTTTAGTCTGCTGAAGGAGGATCTTGGACCCTCAACGTGGAGACCCCAACCTCCGGCTCCATCTCCTCTGAGGGTGGATGGGAAACTCCACCAGGTGGTGGAAGACATCTTGGACTCTAAAATCAAGAGGGACTCTAAAATCAAGCTTACACTATTTGATCAAATGGCGTGACTTTGATGCTAGCCATAATGAATGGGTTCCGGAAAACCATGTATGGGTCAAGCAATTCGTTTGTGCTTTCCATAGGAAATATCCTCACAAACCTGGAGGCTGAGGGGAGGCCGGGCGGGGGGGGGATGTTAAGCTCGGGCCCCACTTGCATTAGAATGCTGTCCAGCCAAACTCCTGGTCTGTTGCATTAGGGGTTAACTGCTTTCTTAGACGTGCTTCTTCCACTGTTTTTTATCTCTATCTTCTCTGCCAGGATGGGGGGGGGGAGTGGATGCTGGTGTGAATGTCTGCTTGAGCTTGCGTAGTGCATGCAGGACTCTGGGAAGTGCACAATCTCAGTTTCTCGGTTGACCTTGGAATGTAACCATTAGTTTGCAGGTGTTGGGCCGGCCCTGAGGGTACACCTAGAGCTTTGGTGGGCTCACTGCAAACATTGATTGGGTGATTTGCATAGGGGGGCTATCCTGCTTTTCGTATAGGGTTGGACCTGGCATCCGGTGTCCAGTTCTGACACAGCATCTGTCTATGCTTGGAATCTCTAACTCCAAATCAACAAATCTTGCTGCTACAAGAGTGTCGTGAGAGTGATTGAGTCCAGAACTCGACAAGTTTCATTTTGCACTATCATGAATTTCGGAGTGGATCCATGTATCTTTTCCCCAATCAAATCAAGGTGCATGTCCCAAAACTGTGAAGACCCAACTCAGGGTATTCAAATTATCTTTCTTCTTCCTGGCAGGTGGGCAAATGGTCACTCTGTCCTGCCTATTTGTATCCTAAAGGAATCTTATTTCCTCTCAATCTAAGAATTTATGGTTCTTTTTCCCAGAGAAAGAATGTTTTCTTTGAGATTAGGCCTCCCAGAATATTAATCAAAGTATATTTCATCTGTTCATCATAACATTCCCTTACCTCAGTATTTTAAATTCCCAGTATAAATGCAGGCTGTCTTTCACTAAGGGGTACAGACATTTAGATCCTTCTAGTTCCTTATAGCTTTGTGAGTGTGCAACACAGGTGAAATAGATGAGCCATTATTGTTCACCTGGTCCCATCAGTCCCCCTGAAACCTTTTTGCTCATAGAATAGCTTCAAAGGGTAGCCATGTTGGTCTGCAGTAGCACAGTTAGGTTCAAGTCCAGAATACTACTAATGACCCATTTCTTCTTCCGTACAAAAGAAAATAGCATTGCCCAGTATATCTTCTCCGTCTGCACATTTTTGTGTTGTATGGACTTGAATCTGGCTTCCTAATGCTGCAATCCTGCGTACACTTTCTTGAGGATAAACTACATTGAATATAGTAGATTTACTTCTGAATAAATATGCATAAGATTGTGCAAGATTAATCTGAACTTTGGTTAAAAATAAGTGTCTAGCCTTCATAGTTGTGAAGGGAAGCTTGGAAATGTGCTTACAGTGTCTCCTTAAGGCCTTGGACAAGACTTCTCATGTTTGGAGGGGCAGCACCTGTGACTTCAACAATTTCATGTTAACCCTCCATGATAACACATTACTTTCCTCCATCCTCACTGGTCCCTTTCTCCCCTCCCCATATCTCTCCTCCTTTTTCTTGACCTGTCATTCCAGTACTTGTCAATATATCTCAGAGCCTGCAAACACCCAAATCAGGATAACTTATGAATGTTAATTACATTTATGCAAACATTTTTTTCCTAAGTGCAGAATTTGTTGAGACAGAATTTAATTCTTCTGTGTATAAAATGCAAGTGGCCTGGGATCTAAAACACTAAATGGTTTGTGAGGGAAGAAGAGAAGAGATTGGATTTATACCCCGCCCTTCACTACCCAAAGGTGTCTCAGAGCAGCTTACAAACTCCTTTCCCTCCCCCTCCCCACAACAGACACCCTGTGAGGTAGGTGGGGCTGAGAGAGCTCTTGACAGAAACTGCTTGTGACGACCTCTTCTCTGGGGAGGTCTGGTTTTCCTTTAAACGTGTTCTTATGTTTTATTTTACTTTGGGTATCCGGCTGCCACCAGTAAATTTTATTAGGCTTTCCAAACCTTTTACTATAATATTCCTATCACAGGGTAGGTGGATCGAGAGTTTAGGCGTTCAAGGAACTATGTGTTTCCTGAGGAATAATGGATCAGGCTTCTGGGATAAACTTAACTAAAAAGGATTTATTTGAAGCACAGAGTAAGAAGTTGTTTAAACTGTAACTGGTTTGGAAATAGGTATTTGTAAGTACTTGTCAACTGTATCACACTCTTTGTAACTTTGACTCTCTTTAAGAACTGTAGATTCACTTTACATATACTCCTTTCTCTCTCACACTATCATGGCACAGCACTTTCAGTTATCTCTCAGGGATTTATGCATATAACTTTGTGACACTCTTTCATATAATGAACTAACTCGTCCTACACAGGGATGGGTCTCTCCTCTCTTACACAGAACCTAACCGTCTGCTTAACACAGAGACTTTTACTTTTATATTCCACACAGGAAAACTTCTCTCACAGAGACCTCAGGACAAAACTCATATCAACTGCTTTTACACAGCACTCTCTGCTAACTGACTAACTGTTTTTCTCATCAACTGACTATCTCCAACAGTCACTCCTGATAGACATTCAAATCATCCACACAGCATCCATTCCAAAACCCCTCCCCCTCTCTGTCACTCACCAATCACACCACTTGCCTGTTTCAACTGCACTCGACTTTCACTCAGCAATGTAAACCAAACTTTTAAAGACACACACACAAATAAACATGAAATCCTTACACTGCTCTTGTTCCAGAACAGCTCTTATCAGAACTATGGCTTACCTAAGGTCATCCAGCCAGGTGCAAGTGGAGGAGTGGGGAATCAAACCCGGTTCTCCCAGATTAGAGTCCGCGCACTTAACCACTACACCAAACTGGTATCTCTGTTTCATACTACATGTGTTCTTGTAGCGCTTAGAAAGCTGGATATATTTTCATCTCAATCATGGATGCAGTAATTCTCATTTCTGTATGTAATACTTCTCTTTTTCCATTATGTAATCTCCCTGTTGTCCAGTCTTTGCTGGCTTGGGGAGCCACATTAGTGTGTGTGTGAAGTGCTCGCAAGTCACTTCCAGCTTATGGAGATCCTATGAATGATCTATTGTTGACAGCCTTGCTTAGGTCTTGCATGCTGAGGGCCATGGCTTCCTTGATTGAGTAAATACATTTCATGTCGAGTCTTCCTCTTTTTCTGCTGCTGTGTACTTTTCCTAGCATTACTAAATTTTCCGGTGAGTCTGGTCTTCTCATAATGTGACCAAAGTATGATAGCTTCAATTTAGTCATTGTAGCTTCTAGGGAGAGTTCAGGTTTGGTTTAATTGAAAACCCACTTGTCTTTTTGACGGATCCATGTGTCTGTAAAACTCTCTTCCAACGCCACATTTCAAATGAATCAACTTTTGTCCTCTCAGCTTTCTTCACTGTTCAACTTTCATACCCATGTACAGTACTGGAGAAATACTATAGTATGAATTGCCTTGTCACCAGTGACACATCCTTACACTTAAGGATCTTTTCTAGTGCCTTCACAGCTGCCCTTCCCAGTCTCAATCTCCTTCTGATTTCTTGGGTGCACTCTCCCTTTTGGTTGATGGTGGAGTCAAGGAACAGAAAATCTTTAACAATTTCAGTATCTTCATTGTCAGCCTTAAATTTATGTAATTCCTCAGTAGTCATTACTTTTGTCTTCTTGATATGCAGCTGTAATCCTGCTTTGGCACTTCCTGCTTTAACCTTCTTCAGTAGTTGTTTCAAGTTTGCTATTTTCTGCTGATAATGTGGTGTCATCTGCATATCTCAAATTGTTATTGTTCCTTCCACCAATTTTCACTCCACCTTCTTCTAAATCTAATCCAGCTTTCTTTGTGATCTGTTCTGCTTATAGATTGAAGAGATAGATAGATAAAATACATCCTTGTCTGACAGCTTTGCCAACTGGAAACCATTCTGTTCCTCTGTATGCTGTCTTGACAGTAACCTCTTGTCCAGAGTATAGGGTGTATGTCAAAACAATCAGATGTTGTGTCACACCTCTTTCTTTTAAAACCAACCATAGCTTTTCATGATCCATATAGTCAAAACTTTTGCTGTAATCTATGAAACACAAGATGATTTTCTTCTGAAATTCCCTTGTATGCTCCAATAGATAACATAAATTTGCTATATGATCTTCCTCGATAATATCTCTGGTTTCAACCCATAGTTCTTCTGGTTTACATATGCAAATCTGTTCTTCACATTGTCTTTAAACACTTCAGGAATGTTGTTTAGATTGAATATTTTGTAGACTGATTGATACTTGGAATGTTTTGGTGTTTTTCTTCAGCTTTATTCTGATTTTCAATATTAACAATTCATGGTCTGCACCACAATCAGCTCCTGGTCTTGTTTTAGCGGAGAGAATAGAATTTCTACATTTTCTGCTTCCAGTTATGTAATCTATTTGATTTCTGTATCAGCCATCCAATGATGTCCACATATACAGTTATCTGTTCAGTTGCCTGAAACATGTTCACAATGAACAAATTATTGCCTTCACAGAATTCTGTGAGTCCCTCTCCTGCTTCATTTTGTGCTCCTTGCCCAAATTTTCTGACCATATTTGATTCTACTTTTCCCCACTTTTATGATCCGGTCACCTATTATTATTATCAGCACATCTTGTTTAGGTGTGTGGCCAATTTCTTCCTGGACCCTTGCATAAAAGCTTTCACTTTCTTCCTCTTCAGCATCTGTAGTTGGGGTGTGTACTTGAATGATGACTTGTTGGTAGGCTTTCCATGAAGTCTGATATTATTCTACCAGACTTTGCATTATAACCCCTGATTTCTTGTGCTATATCTTACCTTACTATTAGGGCGACTCTGTTTCTTCTGTGTTTGTCATTTCTAAAGTTAAACACTTCGTAATTTTCTGACTGAAAATCTCCTAATCCAGTCCATTTTATTTCTCTCATTCCCCAGGGTTGTAGTGTTTAAACATTCCGTTTCTTGTTTTACAATTTCAAGGTTACTTTGATTCATAGTTTACACATTCCATGTTCTTATTATATGTGTCCAACAGCTTTTGATTTTTCTTTTACACCCATTCACATCAACAATGGAACAGTCTTTCGGTTTTAATCCAGTTGCATCACTAAGAATACTTGTCCTCTGTTCTTCCCCAGCAGCTAGTTGAAAGCCATCCTACCTGGGGGTTGTGTCTTCCAGCATTGTACCTTTTTTTGTTTTGGATTGTCTCATCATAGGGGTTTCAGGGTATGAGATAATCAGTAGTGGTTTACCATTGTCTTCTTCTGCACAGTACTAACCATGGTTAGCTGATGTGTCACTGCTGTTGTCTCCTCCACCAGTGTTACCTTTGGAAGGTACTAGTGGCACTTTTACACCTTTTTAAGTTGAACTCTAGATGCATAGCCCCTGTGTAAACATGATGTCTAGCTATGGGACCAGCGAAACACTAAGAACCTGCCTTCTTCTTCTCACGTAATGTGCTCTGCATAGGGTTCTTACATAAACATGGTGGGGTGTTGCACAGGGAAGTTGGGATAAATACACAGGTAAAAGCTTGGGGAAATAAAGAAAAGTGATTGGGATTAGGGCTGGGCTGCAGGGAGTTCACCTTAAATTAAGCTGAAATGGTACAGGTTGCAGTTGAGGTGCTCAAGAACAACCTGTGCTCACATCTGGTAGGGTAGAGATCCTTGTCCAGACCTTATTCGTGGATTGATCATAGTTTGATTTTTGCTTGTCTATAGGTGCTGGAAGCTTGTATGAAGAATTGCGGGCGCAGATTTCATAATGAAGTAGGGAAGTTTCGTTTTTTAAACGAATTAATTAAAGTGGTGTCTCCGAAGGTGAGTATGACATTTGACCTATGTTTATGCTCAAGTCCTTAAAATACATTGTTCAGGAACATATTTCTGAGATAGGGCTGGCTAGAAATACATAAATAACAAGACTGAAAAGCCATTTGGGATAACTGAGGTGCAGATAGTAAAGGTTCTCATAGTAAATGGATTAGTTAGTGAGCTAGAATATGGGTAGGTGAAATGTCTGCATTTTTTCATGTCTAGGTATTGTCAAGAATCAGGAGTTAGGTTTCCTATTACTGGTGTAATATTTTGAAATACTGTTTGTATCCCAAAATGTGATCATCAAATCTTGATATTGGTTAGTTTTAGCAGTATGCATTCTGGTTTACTGGAACCAAAAATATACCCGAAAAACACCTTATCAGTATTTTTCAGGTACATTTCGGCTTCCCAAATGTATCTGGGATTTTTCAGGAGAACCAGAGAAAAATCCCTGGAAAAATCCTGAATATATTCAGGAATTACTGGCAAAACTGGGCTGCCCAGCAGAGCCTGTGGGGAGTGTTCTTCTCACGGGATCAACTCCTGGGTGGGTTCTTTTGGCCAGTCCAGGTTAAAGGGACCGCTCAAAAAAGCCCCAGCTGAACTGCTTCTCAGCTGTTTTAGTGGCTTTGCCACTGCCCCCCCCCCCCCCACCCCCCCCCCGGTGTTTTTAGGCTTGCTTCTATTGGACCTGGAAAAAAATTGAGATTTCAAAAAAAAAAAAATCCCAGATCCAAATACTTTACTAGTATTGGAATCTGGGTTTTGGGGGGGAATCCTGAAATTTTTTTCAAGTCCAATAGTCCCAAACCAAAAAATACAGAGAAAAAAAAATTGCACACCCCCTAGTCAGTTTGTTTCACCGTACTCATTTATACATGCTGTTTGGATAATGTGGAATAAAAGCATATAATGAAACTTTTGTACCTCTTTGAATAAAGAGCATTTGAAAACTATGATTATTGTCTCCATCTTTATACGGCCCATCAGGTGAATATCCAGTGTCTGGTTTACAGCCTAGCGGCTCCAGTTTCTGAGACGATTATACTGAACTGCAGTGCTATCTGTCCTTAGTTTATAGCTTTGTTTTTAACTGTTTTAACTATTTATTGTGAAATGTTTTGACTCTTATTGTGGATTCGCTGTTGTGATCTGCTCTGAGCCCACTTGCGGGGAGGGCAGAATACAAGCCAAAATAAATAAATAAATAACCTAGATGAGACAAGTAGTTTCACTCTGTTCTGTCAGTAATAAAACAGTACCTGCATTAAATAATGTTCCTGATCTAGCCGTTAAAATTAGAAATGTCTTTGCTACATTGTTATGGTTTAAGGTGTTTTTGCTATTTTGAGTATTTTTTAATTTATCATTTCCCTTCCTAAGTCTGTTCCAGATAGATATAATAGTTTTTTAAAGTATATTTTTAAATCTCAAAGTTCTTACTTGCTCAGAAGAGATTGTTGGAAAATGGTTTTGGTCTAGTGATTAGCACTTTTAACATCCTGAGGACTATTAAGAGGCTGCTTCAAAGCAGCAAAGAAAATGCTTACAGCAAGGGTATCAAATATATGGCCCGCGGGCCGGTATCGGCCAATCCAGGGCTCTCATCCGGCCTGTGAACAACTGGTTGTTACCTTTATTGCCATATGATAGAGACTGTGCATTATGTCCCTGTATACTGTCCCAGTACTAATGTGTAACAGGCGGTGAAAGTGGGAGGGCAGGCATGAAGATACTGTAAGGAAATACTGTAGGAGTGTTAATGTTTTAAGAATGTTTGTATTTTGAGTAAAAAATAATATTGTTAATTGGGTTTGCCTGCATCCTTTATACAGTTTATATCTCTGGTACCTGGCACTACATTTTATGGCATACATGGCCCAGCCCGACAAAGTGACATTTATGTCAGATCTGGCCCCTGTAACAAATGAGTCCGATACCGCTGGTTTACAGCATGGTTTCCCTCATAGTTCATCCTTGCAATGGTTCACAGTAGACTCTTTTATCTGAAGCAAGAGAAATCCATATCTTTTCCTTTCTTTCTTTCTTTTATTTGGACAGTACCTAGGTGACAGAGTGTCAGAGAAGGTCAAAACCAAAATAATTGAGCTGCTTTACAGCTGGACGGTAGCCCTGCCAGAGGAGTCAAAAATCAAAGACGCTTACTACATGTTGAAGAGACAAGGTCAAGAGCAACTTCCTCCTCGCCTTTTGTTCTTTTTCCTTGTTGTTCAATGGAATTTTGTAATATAACGGCTTAGGTAGTTAGTTAGTAACTTCAATTTACCTAAGACAGACTTGCTCACTGAATGAGACTTGATAGACAGATACACACACCCTTGCAGCTTTACTTTGGAGTGTTAAGTATTGTCACAGTATAAATCCGGCTGCACTGTTGTCATCCCACTAGCTGTTCAAGCCCCACTCTAGATGTTACATTAATCTTTGCTGCTCCGGCGATGCTTGTAATGTTAAAATCAGGTCTGACAATACCAGAAAACACCAGTGAGTAATAGAATGCTGGCAAATTCACGGACTCAAGGACAAAACGGTCTTAAAGTTCAAGTTCTTGGGGGCAAGCATATCTAAAGGCAAGCAACTCCTATAGTGAGTTTTGTCTGTTGAAGATCCCCACCATTCTGGATCAAGATTCAGAGCAATGTATGTTTCTTGATTGCTAATGAAAGGTAGCACACTGTAGTCTTTGCCAAGCTCCCGCTAGAGCACCATCAGCCAGTAGTTAGATGCCTTGACATACTGTAGCTGTCTATTTTTTTGCACAGGCAACTTGGATGGAGCAAAAAAAAGTGTTGTGCATGTAAAAGAGTGACATCATTTTCTCCTTTTTCATTCAGGCATTGTTCCATCAGACCCTGTAATTCCTGTGGAGAGAACCCTCATCCCCTCTCCTCCACCTCGCCCCAAAAATCCTGTGTTTGATGATGAAGAGAAATCCAAGGTAAAGTGGAAGTGAGACCTCTCATAAGCAGCCACCAAATAATCTTGTGATGCTTGCCACTTTCCTGCCTCCCTTTAGTTGCTCAAGCTCGTAGTCTACTACAGTGAAGAAAAACAGTTCCAAGTATTCCTTCGTTTCCTTTGGTGTTGTAGCATAACAATTGTATAAGTTTTACTAAAGACTTTTGCAGTGTCAAGGAACAGTGGTTCTCCTTTCCGTTTCTTCTTTGCTCCCTCTAAACATTCTGAAGCAGAAAGCATTGTCGTCAGAGAAGGTTGAGAGCAGCACCTTTGAAATTCAGAGCTGCTTCCAGATAAAAGCCTCACAACTCAGTTTAGCAAAGTATTAATCTTCTTGAACTTCTTTACTTTTCACTGAAATGGCACCAAAGTGAGGAAAGGGTAGGAGTATGCAATCCACTTGCCAGTATGGTGTAATAGTTAAAATCTCAGACTTCAGATGGGGAGACCCAGGTTTATTCCTCCATGAAACTCACTGTGTGAATCACTCTCAGTCTAGAATACCTCACAGAGGCTGCGAGGATAAACCTGAGAAGGGCAAAATTGTATAGGCCATCTTGGTCATTGTTTTGTGTGTGTGTGACAGAGAAAACATAGTACAAGAATAATACTTATTACTTGATCTTACTTGACTTTTCCAAGGTGTTTGACATCTAATATTCCTGATTCCTTTTCTGTCTTTTAACAGTGGTCTGATTGTGTGGTAGGAGTCAAATGGACAAGCTGCAAATAGCCATTTAGAGAGCAGGTTGTGGGGAAAATCATACACACTGGGTGCGGATACAAAGTCCATCTTCTCCCTACTCTGATCTCGCCCTTTTGCTAAGTGAAACCCAGCCCCAGTTGTAGATGTCATGGATACGTTTTACCATGTGTGGGGAAAACCAACAGAGACCCAAGCACTGGTCCCCAATGTTAACTGAAGGGTAGTTGGTGATATCCTGCTTTCAGCTGCCCCATCCATAGCACTGATGCCATTGCCCGAAGGGCATGAAATACATTCCAATGGAATCCGTGGCTCTGGTCATCAGAAGCAAGAACCATGGATTCCATTAGAATGCATAATCAGGCTGCCAGGAATCTAGACTTTGCTGCTTCCAAGACAAATGTAAATTTCATTTATTTACTTAAGGAATGTCTGCCTTGCCTTTCTGCAGAGTAAGGCTTTCAGGGTGTCCCACACACATTTGTAAAACCCCAATTAAAAATAAACAAGAGCAGATAAAAACCAAGCTCACAGAAATAACTGTTGCACTAGGTAAACTTCCAGAGGCAAATGCAGACATAGAGGTTTACCTCAGTTTGCTAGATTGCAAGATTTGTCCAGCACCACAGTACTAAGTCCTTAAGTAAAGCTCTTGAAAACCAGGGGAAATGGAAATAATATTTTCTGAAGGTTTCTCCCCCCCCCACTTTTTTTTTTTTACAGCTTTTAGCAAAACTGTTAAAAAGCAAGAATCCAGATGACTTACAAGAGGCAAACAAGCTTAT
This sequence comes from Gekko japonicus, assembly GCF_001447785.1. NCBI lineage: Eukaryota > Metazoa > Chordata > Lepidosauria > Squamata > Gekkonidae > Gekko > Gekko japonicus. The sequence goes on from NW_015165830.1 coordinate 566,341, forward strand.
TAAGTCTATGGTGAAAGAGGTGAGATTGAGCACTGGCACAAGCGGGGGTGGGTGATTGCTTGGGGCTTTAAAAACATCTGAAACCTTTTAGAATCTCTTTGGGCTGTATGTTGTTGGAAGTTGTGAATTCCTCTGCTCTCCTTAAACAATGGTCTGACGTTTGTCATTAGCAAAACCAAATTCTTCTCTGAGTCTGAAGCTGTAATGAGAGCCTGGATAGTGAGCTAAAGCAAGCTTGCCAGTAACTTGTCGTTCACCTTGGGAGAAAGCCTAAGTAGGTTTAGTCAGAAGTAAACTCCATTTTAGTCCATGGCACTTACTCCCTGGGAAGTGTTTGTAGCATTGCAGCCTCTACCTACCAATTCTATATTTTGCTCTTGGCCTTTGGCTTCAATTTTGCCTGTCATCCTGGCCTTCCCTGCTCATTCTTCCATGGTCATCCTGACCCTAAGCAGAGGCAAATGTGCTTTTAAATCCATGGAAATTGATGGGTTTAGGCACACATCAATTCTGCTTGGGACAGAGCTGTCAGTTGTGAGCATGGAGGTTCTTTCTTCCCTTTAGTTTCAGCTACTTGCTTTGGATGCTGGCCTGTAGTTCCCTCGAGTTATACACAAGAGTTGTGCGGATGCAAGAATTTCTTTAGTGTAAATAGAAGTTCTTTAGTGTAAAGGAACTCCATGCTATATAGGAAAGAGTAGAGTTTGCATTCTATCGATCTCTCTGTGGGCTTTTCCACATGGTTCCAGACCCATACTGCTTCACTTTATCCACTGATTTTCACGTGCATATTTGTGCCTTTAGTTTTCAGTAGTAACAACAGGTTTAGCAGGTTTTCTGAATTCCCAGCTTTCATTATAAACCAAAAAGTAATTTTCTAGCACCTTCTGTTGGGGGAATTAAGAGTCCAAGAGTCAGCAGAAGAATCATGCCTAAACTGATTTCAGTGCTTGTGAACTGACTGCCAAACAAATCAGGAGTAAATCGAGCATATGCTAGGAAGGAGAGAGACTGTAGAGAGCACGTTTTGTCTTCATGGTGGTTAGACAAAGGAGGAAGAAGAAAAGAGGGTCAGCCAGAAGGAAGGAAGTTCTCTTGAGAGTAGCAATCTAGGTAAACAAAGGGACATCATCAGAGCAGACAACAGGAAGGGTACACAGAGTCCTGACCTATCTGTCTTTCTAGCTCTGTTGCCCCCTGGTGTTGACTGGTCCTAAGAGACATTGCACGCACACTTCTCCTAACTTCCTAGGTTCCCAAGTTCCTCCTGTTCTGTCACACATTTGAGTACAGTCCAAAGCTGCTCTTTCCCATTCAGTGCATCAAGCTGTATCCCGGTTTCAAACAGAATTGTTTCAAGGCTGATCTATGCAGATCAAGTAAGACCAGGGCTCTAGTCGGGGGGGAGCTCTCAGGTACGGAGCTCCGGAAGAGAACCTCTAGGGGGCGGGGCGGTCACGTGGTGAAGCCCTGCCCCCTTCTTTACCCCGCCCTCTGCTTCGATCCTCATTCCGTTTGGGAATGAGGATGAAGCAGGAGGGTAAGTAGCCGGGCCTTCTGACACACTTCCGGTGATGTCAGGGGATGTGGCCTTCTGTCACTTCCGGTGATGTCAGGGGGAGTGGCATATGCAAATAAGTTATGCTAATGAGTTATGCTAATGAGCTCCGGCAGCTCTTTTTCTACAACAAGACCCCTGAGTAAGACTGTAATCTGGCACATATTGGAATCAGTGTGTCTTTGGAAAACTCTAGATACCTTGTTTCCCCAGCTGGTTATCTCTCCCAGTTGGAGATTTTCAGCCACAGGAAAGCATTTTCCCTTGCTAAATGTCAAGCACTCCTTTCTGCAGTTTTTGATGGGCGATACAAAAGGTTTCCAAAGGTAGACAGGTTATGGCCTTGGGGTTCAGGGGAGATTGAAACTACAGAACACATTCTACTTCATTGCCCCTTGTATCAAGAGGTTCGTTCTAAGTTTATCCTTCTCTTACTTAGTAGTCATCCCGGTTGATCAGATTCGATGTAGGCACGAATGCTACTCATAGATGAAAAACCACTTGTTTCAGCATATACTGCGAAGTTTTGTGTGGCAGCTTGTAAAATTCATCAGATACTTATGGCTTAAGTTTTTACATATACATATTACAGAATTTTAATTTATCTGTCATTTTATCTAACTACTTCCCTTTGAATTATAAGATAATTTATGTGTGGGAGTTAATTTTTGTTTTACCCGCTGTGTTGGTCAGGAATTTTGCTGAGACTTGTGGTGGTCTATGGCTGTATTAATAAAGACTTTGACAGTGTGACTTGCATAGGATTGAGTCTGCCTATTCAGATCTGAGTACTGTCTTCCAAAAATCAAAATTTTACTTTTCTTATAGAAGAATATAAAATGCTTATAGCCAGAATTCTAGAACTTCAGGTCGCTGGATACTCTGGCTTCTTGGGTTCTTTCCCTCCCAAAAAAAACCAATTTATTAGGATATAATAAAAAAGAATGTTCAAACATATATCAAAACTTATACAATTATATATCCTTCCCTCCTCCCCCCCCCCTTCTCGGCTTCCCACAGTGCTCCAACCTCCTGCCCAATTCTTACATTTTCTTCATACCTCCTTATCTCCTTATTCACATCCACAGGTAACTTAATCTTCAACTGTTAGTCTTATACATTTATCTATTTTCTACTGTACTGCGGTGGCTCTAGTGGTTAAGACGCTGAACTGCAGGCTGTGGAAGGTCAGTAGTTCAGCAGTTCGAGACCCGGGTGCCGCAAGACGGAGTGAGCTCCCGTCTCTAGTTCCAGCTCCTGCCAACCTAGCAGTTCGAAAGCAAGAAATTGCAAGTAGATAAATAGGTACCACTTTGGTGGGAAGGTAACAGCGTTCCATGCGCCTTGGTGTTTAGTCATGCCGGCCACATGACCACGGAAACGTCTTCGGACAGCGCTGGCTCTTCGGCTTTGAAACGGAGATGAGCACCGCAACCCTAGAGTTGGATTCGACTGGTTTTCGAGCAAGGGAACCTTTACCTTTACCTTTACTGTCCTTTAATTTTCAATAATTCTCAAAGCAAAGTAAATTGTCCTTTACATCCCAGTATCTCTTGGCTTCTTGGGTTCTTCAAGCCAGCCTGCCCTGGTTGATGATGCAAGAAAAGACTAAGATTTATTTCTTTTGCTTTAAAACATAAAGGATGAGGCACGAATACAGAAAGTAACAAAGCGCATGCACATCTTGGAGGAAGTGAACAACAACGTGAAACTGTTAAATGAGATGTTGGTTCACTATAACAAAGAGGACTCTTCAGAGGCTGACAAGGAGCTCATGAAGGTGGGTAAGAAATTTTTTAATGTAAAATATTTAGTGCTTTTTATATTGCCTGCTTGTCCATGGCATAGTTATTTAACTGATCTCTTCTAAAGAAGAGGAATTTAACATCCAGGTTTCGATGCAAAATGAGGGCACAACTAGAAGTGATGCAAGATATCTCTGACTGAGGTCTCCTGTTATGTATACAGTCACCTGGCTAGGGAATGGGGGAAGAGATGCCCTGCTCTGCCTTCCAGAACTAATAGCAACTAGAGAGAGGAGTGTTCTGTCTGGGAAATGGGGCAGGTTATTAAAAAAAAAAAGTAAGTTCCAATGACCCCAATCTACCCCCCCCCAAAAAAAAGTCCTGATGTAAACCCCTCTCTTCCTACAGTGGCTGCTTTCAAATAAAGTTAAAGTTTTCTGGAGATCCAATCTTTACCTCTAGCATCGTATCTAGTTGCACCCTCGGCTCTGGTCTCTTTGAGTACACATGAGATGGTAGTCATATGAATTAAAAAATGGATCTTTATGAATCGGTTCATAGGAATGAAGAACAGAGATGCACCTGGCAATAGGTTTGGTTTATTGGTGTTAGCCAAATTGCTCTATTATTTAATAAAGATGGGGAATTATAATTATTAATATGCAGTTGGCTTAACTATAGGATCAGACCTGTGTATACAAGAGTTAGAATTCCCAAGAACCCAGGAATTGACACAGAAACTGGGTTGCTAAAATAATGATTTCTTTATTAAATATTTTCAAGCATACAAACAATATTCAAACATTCACACACACAATACAGAACTAAGGAAGCAGAGGTGATTGATAGCTTATAGAGAGTGACCTGTCCAGACCTGTCCAGACGTGCAGAGGTCCATGAAGAAAGGATTGTGGCCTAAACTCAGACAGTTTAGGGGTGGACTGCCAGTTGGCATCACGGCAGAAGCACACGGTCTAAAGGCCATGTGTTCGCTGGGATATAGCCATTGGAAGACAATGCAAACCAATGGGCGGCCCTGGGGGCTGGTCTCAGGTGAGAACAATAGATTACCTGGGCCAATGATGAGTCCCAGGGGTGTGTGGCATCAGGATGGGCAAGGCCTGGATGTAACCAATGAAATTCCAGAGAGGCAAGGTCAGGCTATGCTGAGATTTGACAGTATCCTGATTGGATTAGCTAGGTGCTGAGTGGCTACTTGGATTATCTGACCACTAATGGCCCTGGCCAAGGCAGTTGAAAAGGTTCCCAAGTATAGACAAAAGGTGGGAGATGAGTCCCTGTTTAGCATCAGGAAGGATTGCTACACATTTGAATGATTGATTGGTTTATCCCGGTATCCTGAAGGACAGAGCAGGAAAGACAAAGAATTTACACATAGACACAGGACGACACAAAAGGGCTGGGTGAGGTACTGGAGAGAAGAGGACTATTTGCCAGGTGGCCTCTGAATAGACTTTAGAAATGTAGATAACTTCACCTGGTGGAACTCATTGTCATTCCATGAGCATATCTCTGCTGGGTGGAGGGGGAAGACTGGAAGTTTGCCCTGAGGTTGCCGTTATTGTCACCTGAATATGAAATCCCTTTTTGCAGAGTACTTGTAGCCTGACTCTGTGGTTCAAGCTGAGAGTGCTTGACTTTTGGGGACTTTGGTTCAAGTTAGAAAGTGGGGTGCCCCTGCTTTGGGGCTACCCAAGAGTAAAGGCAGTGCCTCTGGCAACATTGGCTCCTATCTCTCACCATTATTTCCAGGAGCTGTTTGACAGATGTGAAACGAAGAGGCGGACATTATTCAAGCTGGCCAGCGAGACGGAGGATAATGACAGCAGTTTGGGTAAAACAGAAACCTTGCAGGCATGGAGGGTTGGTTCTCCTGGTTGTAATTTAGGTTGTAAATAAACTGTATTTGCATACTTCTATTCTACTTCCAGATGTGCTCTCAATCCATTTAATTCACAGGGTGAAATGTTGTAAAATGGCACATGGGCCTCTGTCCTCTTTTAGCCAAATGTTTTCCAAAGTATTAACCACGTTTCAGGCTTCAAGACTCAAAGGAGAGAGTTGGTAAAGACTATGTCCCTACTAGCCACTTGCTGCTTACCCCTCTCTGTATTTTAGTGTTCATTCAAGCCATCTCTGAATTGGCTTCTACCAGGCAGGGCAGAATGAACACGTTATGACCTTAATATAAATTGTCAGTCGCTAAGATACTGGAGGTAAAAGACCTGACTGGGACCATAGGGTAAGCAGTAATACTGTGTGTATGCAAACCCCCCCAGTGATTTTATGCAATTGGTGATTAACATCTAGTCAAATGGGGTGGGGGGGGGCCTTTATTGAATAGTCAGTGATGTTTCTTTGAATACCACCAAATCTTTGTGTCTCATTTCTGCATACTCTGCTGACCTGTGCAAGCAGAAATGAATGGTATGAAAGCTGGAAGAATATATAACTGAGAGACATACAGGGGCTTAGTACTTCTTTTTTGTCTTAGGAATAAATTGAATGAGTTGATTATATGGCTAGTTACAAAACATTGCTGAGGGTGCAATGATTTATATCTGTCATGCAGTCTCTGTCTCTGTCTCTCTCTCTTTTATAGGAGATATACTGCAGGCCAGTGACAATTTATCACGGGTGATAAATTCCTACAAAAGAATTATTGAGGGCCAAGTCATCAATGGTGAAGTAGATTCTTCTGTGTTGCTTACAACAGATAGTGAGTCACATTCCTCAGGGACTGAGTTCCTTTTTGTTAAAAGGCCTGTTTCCAGACTGTTATATAATTGCAATGCATGGTTTACATCTCTTTGTACTAAAATGACTTCACAAGATTAAGCATTTCCAAAAGCACCAATTCTCCCTGGTTTGCTTCCCTGCCCCTTTTTGGCAGCCCCAGAATTGCTTCTAGATCACCCTACCTTTCTAGGATTAAACATCCAGAGCACTTATTAATTAACTGTTTATAATGTTATCTGTACTGTGATGATTTTAAATGATTTTACTTATGTTTTATATTGGCGTATGCCCTTGTAAGCCGCCCTGAGCCCGCGTAGCGGGGAGGGCGGGGTATAAATTGAATAAAATAAATAAATAAATAAACTGTGGGCAAGGAATGCTGGTCTCTGCTGGTACGATATGCTGGTTGAGAAAGGGAAGGTGACACAGAGCTGATCTTGTGTGAGGCAGGGTAAGGCACATTGGGGGTATGTGTGCCAAACATCTGTACCTTGTATAGTTTCTTCCTCACTAATACTTCCCTGGTAGCTGTGGGAAAGTTTTCAAGGTAACACTGGCATTTACAGTGATCAGTTTCTATTGGATGATACCATCTTGGACAAAGCAGTGTCATTATACAGAAGTGGCCACTCTGGCATACTGGTACCATCTCGGAGGCTCTTCACTGGTTACTAGGGCCTCCAGGATGGTGCTCGGATTTTCTTGGGTAGTGCTACCTGAACAAGCTTGACAACATTTATCTAGCCCTTCCCTCTGTTGTATAATGGCCCATTTTCAATGGGCTGTTGGTAAGTGTGATGAACAGTTGAGTTCATGTTTTTCTGTAGGGCTGGTTTACAAACTGCTATAATTACAAAGTATGTTTTGCACCATGCATGCATGTGGCAGAGCAGTACAACCAATCCCAGCTCCCTAGGACATGTACTGGTATAATTCATTCAGCCAGAAACTTATTTTCCCTTAGAGTTGTATGGGTATGCATAAAATGTTCCCATGTATCCATAAATATGTAACATCTGAAGCTGCCCTAATCTTAAAGATAAATGCAGGTGAAACCAGTAATACTTCACAATACTTTACTTGGTCCTCCATCCTGCCTCATCATCTTTACTAAGTTCTGGGTGCCTGCTCCAGTCACAGGGCTTTTAATGGACAAAAAAATGGATGGGGACACTGTGAGAGAGTATACTCTCTGGGTCAGGCTTAGCAAAGGTGGAGGATAACATACTGTCATCGGTCAGCAGGGGTTAAGATACTTTTCTTTAACGTCTTGGGGAGAAAGGTGCAACAAACAGACAAGGCTGGAAATGTGTCTGTTTCTGCATAGCCTTCCAACAGAAGCTTTTGCTGAACTATATGAGATAAAAGCTTCCAAAGTGTGTATAGGGACTGAATGGTTACATCAGATGTAGTTATGCTTTTCAGAACATACAGAATATTGAAAAGGATGAATGGGGTTCTGGCCCATCACAAAATCTTCCTTTTAAGTTCTGGTGAATTAAAACCAAAATAACTCTTCATCACCTGGAGTAGACCTGAAGACAAGAGTGAATGCCACCAACTGGGATACTGTGTGTCTGAGTATGCACATCTTCGTGAATCCATGGGATCAGTGTTCCCTCTAAGCTGAGTTGGAGTGAGCTAGCTCACAGTTTTTTAGCCTCCAGCTCACACATTTTTGCCTTAGCTCAGGAAGGATGACTCCAAAGCAAACTAATTTATGCAGCAGCCACATCGCTTGCTCACAATTTTAATGCCAGTAGCTCACAAAGTAGAATTTTTGCTCATAGGACTCCACAGCTTAGAGGGAGCATTGGGAGGGACGCTTGTATTGTTGTTTGGGGACTCGGTTTATTTATTTAGAGGTCTTGGCAAAATCTGAGTATCTCCTGCCATAGTGCATTGGTTTCCTAAAAGTGGTATTGGGTGTCATTGTACGCTGCACCAAAGGTACCTATCAAGAAATTTGGATAAAAGTAAATTCAGTTTCTCGCAGGAGGAGGAAACTGTTATACATACTTGCTATTGTACCTGTCCCCTTCTGATCACTGCAGGAAGTGATTCTGCCAGTAACATCAACACGCTCATTGACCTGGCAGAACTGGACATCTCTAGTACACCGCCGCCACCCCCACCAATGCCTCCAATGACACTGGCACCAGCACCGACACTAACTCCAGCACCAGCCTCATCAGAAATCCCCATCCTTCCACCTCCTCCTCAGATGGCCGGTCACTCTCGGAGTCGTTCATCCAGCCAGGCTGAAGCCACTGCTCCTCAACTGGTCAGCACAGGCAATTCCTTCTCTTTACTGGATGAGGAACTTCTCTGCTTAGGTAAGACAGATGTGCTTGCTGTGGAAGACTGCCAAGTAGCTTTGCCTGTTCTGGATGTACTACCAAATACAAGGGAATTGAAGTCTATGGGGAGCTGTGTGCCTTCTTGCAAGACATGATTGCTATGTCTGCGAGTGTATCTGATTAGCTGGTAACCTTGTTTTTTTATTTATCTTTTGCTTTAGTATGTGGTAATGTTTGCTTGTTTCAACTTGCTGGGTCTAACAACAACAAATCCTTAATATGAGAGCAGTAACTCTAGAATGCAGCAATTTGCTTACTCTCTTTATATTGTATAATGACTGCAAAGAGAATGGTATGAACTAGTCTGTGTAGGAATGTTGGGTACAGACTATCTCTGTGGATTTACCAGGTGTGCAGGGAGGCAGCTGACATTCCAAGCTAATTATTTTGCTGACCATTTCCTGACTCCTCCATTCTAAGGGAACCTATCAATCTGAGTGTAGCAATGATCTAATTGCCTGCATGCCTGATTAGTTTTGCACTTGCTGTGGCCAGAAGTAAGTACTGCCTTCTCCTGTATTTGCTCAGCCTCTAGAGCAGGGGTGGCCAAACTTGCTTAGTGTAAGGGCCACATAGAATAAACATCAGATGTTTGAGAGCCACGAGACATGAACAAATATTACATGGTTTTATTGGAAAATATGCAAATTTGCATTTCATTAACATTAAATGAGACTGCCAAAAATAAAAACAAAAGGGGTAAAAACAGATATTGCTAATGATATTTATTTGTCTAAGTAAATACCTGCTCAAAACATGGACAAAACATGTAAACCAATTAAATTAGAGATACTTACTGGGTATTTACTGCTAGTAGAAATCTTGTGAGTCTCCATCTTGGCTGTGAGTCATTGAAAATCTGGCCGATACGTTGTCAGGGCTGTATGAATTAGTTCCATAGGATGTTGATTTGTAAGGACTGCACAATGCTTCGACTTCACAAACTTCCTCACATAATACAGTGATTCACAGCAGTATGTTGTGCTGAAAATTGAGATGAGTCGCACACTGGTTTTCTTCAGGATATTTTATTTCTGGAACTTGCCTCCAGAACTCAGTTGTAGACTGGGATTTATGGATCATCTTCAGACCCAGGTCTTCCTGTGATTCCAGTAGTTCCACTTCCACAGCAGATGATTCTGTAACCAGGGGTTTGGGAATGGGACAACCATCTTTGATTACATCAACCATTAATGGATTTACAAGAAAGACAAAGCAAGGTTTCAGATTCTTCAAGTCCTTAAACCCATCTAGGAAATTATCAAGTAGTCCTTGTAATTTATCTTTGTATTCTTCCTGTTTGTGGTCTTTTATTTCAATATTAAGGACTATATTGACTCTCCTTTTGAGATTGGCAAAGAAAATGAAAGTTCTGGACAATATGTCTTTTTGAAAAACTCTTAATTTATTCTGAAAGCTGAACATTGTCTGAGTAAAATCAGAAACAATTTTATCCTTCCCCCAGAGTGCCAAGTTAAGAATCTGTAGGTGGTTCATTATATCAGTAAGGAACATTAGATCTTGCATTCATTCATCATTTTCCAGTTGAGGATAGAATCTTTTCCTCAAGAAAAGTAAGAATAGGCTCCAACAGATCCACAGACCTACTTAAGACGTTGCTAGCTGACAGCCACCTCACATCGCAGTAGAAAGAGACATCGAGTTCTTCAGTAAACATTTTGAACTGTTGGTGGGTCTTTCCATTTAAGCATACAAAATTGACAATTTCTAGAACAGATTTCATAACATCTTCATACCTGAAGGCTAGGATCACTTCTCATAAGTGCAATTAGTCCTGCATTTCCCCCCACCATTGCAGGTGTTCCATCTGTTGCAACATCAATGAGTTTATTCAGTGGAATTTCAACACTTGTTGAGGCTCTGTCCAAGCACATTTTTAAAGTCAACACCGCGAGTTGTTTCTTTCAGTGCCACTAAGTCCAACATCTCTTCTTTCACAGTTACATCAGAAGAAACATAACGAGCAAATACCACCAGCTGTGGGTTGTCTTGTACGTCTGTAGATTCGTCAAGAGCAAAGCTGAATGCAAGGGAATCCTTTAAATCATTTTGCATTTTGCCTGCAACATCAGCATTGATCTGGGAGATAGGCCTTTCTGTAGCATGACATGAAGCTGCTGTTTGTGGTATTAGTCACTGAGGTTTTGTGTTATTTGGACGTAAAACTGCAACAACTTCAGCAATATTCTTCCTAATAAGTTTGCCATCAGATTATGGGCATTTAGCATGAGCAGTATTCCATAATATAACAAAACTAGCTTTAGTCATTGTACTGGCTTCCTTACTGAACTATACCTGCTGCCTATTTAGTGATGGTTTTACCACAGTTAACGTGTTTTTCCGTAATTCCGATTTAGGTGGATAATTAGATGAAAATTTTTGTGATTTGTTTCGGAGTGGTGTTTCAAGTCACTTGGCTTTGTAATGACTGACACATTGTGTTCCTTTAACAGTGAATGCAAAATCTTTCTCCCACTCTGGCTTAAGATTTCTGTTTTCATCTTCATACTTTTGTTTTTTACAATTTGATGACGCCATCTTCCTTCACAAAATGTCTACAGATACTTAAAGAGGGGGTTTCTTCACCCTTCTCCTCTCCCTTGGAGTAGTTCTGCCTTCAGCTTCAGCAGTCAGCTCCTTCTCTCCTCCTCAGCCTCCATTACTCCCCTTCCTGAGGCTCGTTGGGTAGGCATTTGCGCCGTTTTCCAGCTGGCCTCGCTATGGCCCTCCTGAGATGCCGACCACGCACCCATCCAATTCCCAGCTGTTTTTGAGGGCCACAGTTTAATTGTGATGCAAAAAGGAGCTCAGCCAACGTATTTCCGCAAGCCGCGCGATATGCATGAAAGAGCCGCATGTGGCTCATGAGCCGCGGTTTGGCCACCGCTACTCTAGAGTGTGTGGGTGTGAAGCGGAGATGGAGCCCTGGATTTCCCCCCCCCCTCAAAGATGCAACAAAGAGACCCAAAGTATGACCTCAACCTAAAATGTTAAACCTGACTTGAAAAATTTAACTGTTGTACAAAACCCAGGACTGGCACGTACCCATTATCATAATGTTGCTTATCATCTGGGTTTAGGAAGAAAAAAGTAAATTACTATTGAGAACAATAATAAAAATGTATCACTTAACATCAGTTTGACGAATGGGCAATCCCAAGAAGAGCTGTACTCTTCAAGTCTATTGAAGTCAATGGGCTTAGAAGGGAATATAGGCTGGGTAGGGTTGTACTGTATATGTGGCTTTACTGATTTCAAACATTCATTGCCTGCCCTTCAGCCTCACCAGTGCCATAGTTAACAGGCTTAGAGAGAATGACTTGCTTAGGGTTCTTCCAGCTGAGTGTGGATTTGTATTCAGATCTCCCTGCTCTCTCCATCAGACATTCTAGCCAGTACACCAGGTGGACTGTTACGGGAACTTCTCCAGCTCAGTGGTGTGTTTTCACCTTCCAAAATGTTTTTGCATGTGTGTTTTTATCCCCATGCCTTAATATTGCCTCTTGCATTCAGGCCTGAATGACCCTGCTCCCACCGCAGCAAAGGAATCAGCTGAGAGCAATCAGTGGAACATGTTCCAGGTATTTAGCTTTATGCTGTTGGGAATAAACTGTCACTCAGAATGATACAATTAGGGAAGGTCTTTGGGTTTAGGAACTGGTGGCCTGTGTGAGTCTTGCACAGGACTGAGGTTGCTTTGGCCTCTCTGCTCCCATGAGGGATGCAAGCAGTAAGGACCAGTTGGCTGTTCCTACCCAGTCAAGATTAACCTTATTCCCATAACCCCTTCTCTTAAGAGCTGAGATGGCAAGGCCAGCATGGAGCAGGCTAGTATCTTTTGTGAAGTGTGATTTTGCACTTCTGCCTCCCAGTTCCCACATCCTTGTAGAATATCCCCAACCTCATAGAATGCCATCATAGATCACTGTAGTGGAAGGGAAATATTTCTCAATGAATTGTAGGGATTACTATGATTTGCCTCCTCCTTCTGTTGCAGAATGAACCCATAGACTTGGACTTCTTGAATCCAAAGCCAGCTTCTATTGCCTGCAATTCTGCAGTGAACCCTCTTCTTCTTGCTGTCTGTGGAACATCCGCACCTCTAGCTTCCACATTCACAGCTCCTCAGTCTGTTCCCAGTATCCCTGTCCCTACCTCAGCCCATTTTATATTTTCTTCTGCACCACCGCTGGGCCCCCCTAATGCCATGCCAGTTGCCCCTGGGCATCCTAGTTCTGCAGTGGGAAGCAGAGGTCTGCACAAGATGGATCCGTTGGGACACCTCCTGGATGAGACTAAAGGGTAAGGGGGATTCTTCTTATGCTATTTTCTTGAAAATAATTATAGTTACCTCATTAACCACCACTCCCCCACCACTCAAGTTTTTTTTAAAAAAAGAAGGGAATTGGGGCACTTCCATTAGAACATGCAGCCATTTGGATTATTTGACTAAACTATTTCTTAAAATGAGCTGGTATTTCACAGCTGGCAACTTATTTGGTTTCCCGCATCTCTACGTTACACCTTCCACTGGCAGTGATTGGCTGTGATCACACTGGCGGCTTGGCGCGATATGGTGCCACCTCTAATTGAACCAGGTTAAAGTGTAGTGAGATATATCAGCCACACAGCACACCCTGCTGTGGGTTACCCTCGGAGACATCCTGTGGTAATGCCTCCACATTATTGTGGCACCTCAGCCACGGAGCAAACGGCAAAAAAAATTCCAAACACCACGTGTGTGCGTAGTGCGCATGCTCACTCATGCGCACATAGGCAAGTCTTTTTTAAAAAAGCCTCTGTAGCGGCAGAATGGATCTGCAGGTTCACACTGCCAAATCCATTCTGTGCGCGTTCCCCCGTGTTCAGACATCTGGCCATGTGCAATGAATGTGCGGGGAAACAAAAACATCACTTCAGAGGTGGTAGCTTTTTAACCCGGCTCCAAGTTGTCCTCTGACAGGGTGAGTACGCGTGGGGGAACACCTGACAGATGTGGCTGTGTGATCCTGCCCGTAATCCGTTTGTAAAATGTGCCTATATCGGGCCAAACTGCCAGTCTGAACGCAACCATTGAGTGGCATGGGCTGCAATTTGTCAGTGAGGCAGTGTTAAAGAATCACTGTGCTGTATTACTGAGGAAATCTAGGGAGGTAGAATAGGAATCTGAGGGAACTTCTGCTGCCCCCCGAGTGATTCACACCAACACCTTCACTTCACAAGTTTATTGTTTATTGTCTCTTCCTTAGAAAGGCTTATGGTTTAATGAACAAAGAGAAAGAAGCAGATGCAGGGTGGCACTAGAGAAGTTCTGTTTTATGATTATTCAGTTTTTGAAAGCTGTAGTCCGGGAGCAGCAGCAGGAGGCAGCTGTCCGGGGGAGGAGCCAGGCTCGCCCCCGGGACCCCCACTGGGGCGTGATACCTATGTTCTCTCCATTTCAGGCCTTCATCCCAAGTAAACGCAACAACTTCCATGTTCCATGTAGAGACTGCACTACCTGCTGTGACTTCTTCGCCTCCGATGTCCTCTACAGGATTGCCACTCACTACTCCAGGAGTCCCTACAGTTCCGTATACGAGCAGCTGTGCTACAGGGTCAGGAAGCCCCCTCTTCCAGCCAGCCTTATTCCCGCAAGGAAGTCCTGTGAAAGGACCCGAGATTTCTTTGGCCAACATCCACGTCCCACTGGAGTCCATTAAGCCCAGTAGGCATTTTAGATGATTCTTTATCCCTCCTCAGCTCCCCCTTGATATTTCACATCGAGTCACAATTCTTTAGAGCCTTTTTCATGGGTTTTAGAGACTGAGGGACAAATCCTTCCCTTTTACTACCCAAGCCACTCTACTGCAGCAAGGTTTTTTTGGGAGTGGTGTCAGAACATGGTATTAGAAAACCTGCATGACTGCTTTTCTTCCCCTCCCACACCCTAGTATTGGAGTTCTCCCATTAGGTAAGAAAAATGCTCTTTATCCAGCCCTTGAGATTTCAGGAAAAGGCTTGAAACAGTTGTCCATGTTTGTTAAAGGCTCAAGGGTGGATCTGGGTGACCCTCCCTACACCAGTTCCTAGCACCACTGTGTCTCTCTGTAATTCTGACTTCTGTTTGTCCATTGCAGTGCTCCTGTGTACTGCTGTTTTGCCACTCTTCCCCTTTCTGAAAAGTCACCGTCTCATCATTAGGACTGATTTGGAAATTAAGAAAACGTATGCACATTGGTCTCATTGCCATATATTCCAGGCATTGGCAAAATGTGGCACTTGGACTTCTGTGTAATCATTAAACTCTCCGAGAATATAATCTAGTCCTTAGTAAGGATCTAAGGAGGTAAAGTTAATTTCTCATCAATAGTATGATGGGTATTGGAACATGGAGTGGATTCTTTTGTTTTGCCCCAAAGAGAAGAGTGGCTACCACAGTTACTTTTAGTGGCTCATCAGAACTAGCAGCAGAGATGCAGCTTAGTTACACAGGACAGATGGTGTTCTCTCTAGCGAAGCTCCCAGCACTCCCAGAGTAACCTCAGTGTACTGTTCCTTCCCCTAGCTTTAAATATATTCTTGCAACATGTAAATGCATTCTTCTCCTTTTAGGCAGTGCTCTTCCTGTGACTGCTTATGACAAGAATGGTTTGCGTATCCTTCTGCACTTTGCCAAGGAGTGTCCACATGGGCGGCCTGATGTGCTGGTAGTGGTGGTGTCAATGTTAAATACAGCACCCCTTCCTATCAAAAACATTGTGCTACAAGCTGCAGTGCCAAAGGTAGGGGCACCAAAATAGTAATCACCAGCTATTGCTACATCAAGAAACCAGAGCCCTCTTATTGCTGGAGAAAAGTGAGAAATGAGCTTCCCATTCTGGGAGTCATGCTGGCGCATGCCAGTTATTTTCCAGCAGCTTCTAATGAAAAGCAGGAAACCTTCCCTGGCACCACTTTGCATGACAATGGCTTGGATCCACCAGAACATTTGCATGTTCTTGGGGGAGGAAACACATTTTGGGCTACAGTGTAAAGGAAGTAAATAAATCACACTCTGTTGGGTATAAATCCTTCCACTCACAAAAAAAGCCCCAGTGGATTCAAGCCAGTAGTTACACACTAACAACAGCAGGCTTTAACTCAAAACACACAAGGGTGAAATTAAATTCCAATGAATTATTGGGACTTCCTGTAATGAATTTATAATCAAAATACCAGGGCCTTTTCAGTGGCGGCTCCTACCTGGTGGAACGAACTCCCGGAGGAGATCAGGGTCCCGCGGGACCTCTCACAGTTCCGCAGGGCCTGTAAGACAGAGCTCTTCCGCCAGGCTTTCAATTAGGAGCTGCCACTACCACCAACAACAACTATTTCATGGTAACGGGATGGCCCATTATAAAGATTGAGCCACAGTATCGCGGTGGATCGGTACTGCTGAATTGGGTTTTTGGGTAGCACCTATAGGTCCCTATCTTGATTCGATCGAATGATCAACATCACTGAGCACTTTATTTTTGTCAAACATAGTTGTTTTATTCTGTTTTTAATGTTTTATATTTGGCACATGGTGCCCTTGATTGTGAGCTGCCCTGAGCCTGTCCACAGGGAGGGCAGGATAGAAATTTAATAATAAATAAAATAAAAACTCCCTAGCCCCATTGCCTGATATTTATTTTTATGATTTGATCACTGCTTATTAAGTGTATGGTGCTCACCCAAATATTCAGTCACAAAAACAATTACCACCTAAGGATTTGTCCTTTGGTTTTTACCTGCAGTCCATGAAAGTGAAGCTGCAGCCACCTTCGGGGACAGAGCTAGCTCCATTCAATCCCATCCAGGCACCCGCTGCTGTTACCCAGGTCATGCTGCTTGCAAATCCTAGAAAGGTGAGAGGGGCTCTGGTTTACAGTCAAAAATGTCTCCACCCTTCCTGCTAGGATGGATTATTCCATCACATTTGTTCAAACTGGACTTTTGGGGTTCTCCAGAGAGAATGTATGTGTTCTTCCCTCACCCCTCGATGGTTTGGGCAAAGAGAAAACATGCACTTGGTCTGTAGAGCCTCAACAATTCAGTCTGAGAGATGATCCAGCGGCACAGATACCCTTTGTTCTGACTGGTTCCATGTTTTCAAACAGCATATCCTCAAGTTACTGGATATACATTGGGGCCAAACAGTGGATGGCATTCTTTGTGCTCTTTATGTGAGCTTCCAGGGGAATCTGAGTAGCTGTGATTGGAAGCAAAGGGTTGGATCCAACCAGCTTTTCCTCTGCCGAAACAAAAGGAGGGGGTCCTCTTTGACCACCCAAAAAGGTTACGCTAAGGATCATGGGACCTGCCTGGATAAGAGCCATGTGGGATTGGGAGGGGTGTAAAAAGGAAAATTGGAAGAGATTGAGTGAAAAAGTCAGCTGGATCCAACCCAAGATCTCATTTCAAGATGGACCTTAATAGTGAATCAGTCACCTTAAGTCACTTCTGGATCTGCTTAGAATATCTTTGTGACTCTCAGAAATTGAAAGACTGGCACACATATGTGGCACTGGGGGCAGTCAGATAGCCCTGCCTACAATGTAGTGGAGTCTGCAGTGGGTAGAGATGTAAAATTTCCCAAAGTTTTGAATCCATTGCGGGGGGGGGGGGGGGGGAAAGGGGGGGAGAAACCTGGGGAAATGGCAATATATCAAACTGAAACCCATTTTCCTGCTTTAACAATGTAAAATTATTATTATTAAAAATTCATTAGTTACAGCTTAGCATATACAACTGTATTATTTGGCACATTTATGGAATTTCAAAGTATAAATATCTGGTAGTGCTATCCTAAGAATATATTCCTTGGAGTAAGCCCTACTGAATAAAATGGGACAATTCCAAGTAGACATGGTTAGTATTGATCTGTTAGTTTTCTACAAGCAAAACTGCAAATATATCTACCATTAAAGTGCAAACTACTGTACCCTATACTATTTGTTTTCACTCATTCCCGGTGCTCCCCCAAATTTACCTCCACAGGAAAGTTTCTTGGGGGGAAATTCCACCCTGCCATTTTCCCCCCTAGGCCTTCACATTACTAGCCTCCAATTCTTATATAATATAAAATATCCAGTGGTTGCATTTCTTCTACAGGCTGTGTTATATTCCATGTTGATACTTTGCACTCTTGCATAAACACAGACTTTCTATATTGTTCTTTCTCCAAGACACTGAGATCCCATTGTTAGTAATTATTTCTTAAAACCATACTTTAAAAGTCTCTGCTAGAGCTACGATTGATTTTAATCTTGGGACCTGGAGTGGATCATTCAGAGCTACTGAGACATGCATTACAAAACATGCCATCAAATTCGTGCAGTGTTCATTTGTTTTTCTACTGTTCTTAACTGCTGTGTCATTTTGTTTTTCTTCTTTCTTCTAGGAGAAGGTGAGGCTGAGATACCGGCTGACCTTTGTTTTGGGAGACCAGCCCACCACAGAAGTGGGGGAAGTAGATCAATTCCCCCCAGCTGAGCAGTGGGGGAACCTATGACCAAATGGTATCCCAAAGGGGTTGGAATGAATGTGAAGTAGAAGGGGTATATGAGGTACCCAGCAGTGATATTTAACTTTGTTCACATGTCCTATCCACTCCACCTGTAGCTTTAGTCCAGAATGTTTCCTGCACTCTGGGGTGAAGTGGTCTGGGGCATTAATGCCAAGCATGAACTTGTGTAGCAATGAGGAACAGAGGCTTGGCAGGCACTTCTTCTTGGCCAATCCAGTCCTATCTTCCATTTTGTTAAACTTGAAAATGGTAATTCTGGAGAACTTTTAAGTAGAAAGGGAGATGATTGATGGTCTCTCTCTTAATATTGGACAGATACCTACAAAGGGCTATGATGCCTTCGTAAGCTCCTTTGGGGCAGAGCCCTAAGAGATGTTCCTATGCTCCATTTTTTTACCTCCTTGGTGCCAGAACTAGGACAACCTGTAGGCTTGCTGAGCAATAACACAGGATCCAAAAGAGGAGGTTTCTGCCATGTCCTGACACTCCATTTTCTTTCTTAGGCAACATCTATCTTAAAAGCCAGCACAAACCATACAGGTGAAAAACAGCCGTGTAGTTTACACTTGTGCCACACATGAACGTAACACACAGCTTGGAATCTGCTACCTTTGATTTTATACTTCCAATGGCAATGTGTGCTTTCCAGGCAGCTGTTAAGTTTTGTATGCATAAGTATGGTATTTTCCTCTCTGCATTCAGAAACAGCATTGCATTCTTGCGAGGTAAAACCGATAGGAGTAACAAAGGCAGAACTTCCTCACTGTTCAAGAAGAGAGCATGGAGATAAATTAATACTGAGAAAGGGAATCCCATTTAAACCAGCTCTTAGTCAAGGTCAGAAGTGGTAAAATGAAGGTCTTGACTATTCTCCTGAAGGCAGTATTATTAGTTAGGAACATATGTACATAATAAAAGCAAAAGGAAAGCATTGGGGAGCCTGCAGCTAAGGGAAAAGTGAAGCCATGACCATGCATGTGCTGGACTGATTGTGCTCTTTTTATTCATTCCAAGTGGTTAAGTGCAATTGTCTCCAGAGGGAGAGATGCCAGAGATGTTCAGATCTCTCTGAACATGAATTATATTTGTAAGCTGGCACAAAACTGCATAAGTGATGTCGCTGCTTTGGATGTAGTAGTCACTTCTGTCACAATACAATTTTAATATAAATATACTCTCTTTGAGTATCTTTGAGCAGATTGCCTATATCTACATAGGCAATCTGCTATCTCTTCCTGCCCTAAATTAACAATTTTATTCTACTGTGCATAGGAGGCTGTGTGGAAATAAAGTCTGCAATTGGTTAAGAGTAATTCAAGGTGAAATACATTAATTGAAATGTATACTGTCAGAAATCACGACAAAATGGTTACATGTCTCTTGAAATAGCATGTGTAGGCAACGGGGTTAAATATTTTAGACACACAACAAGTCAGTATAATATGAGAAGTTCCAGTGGCAGTTGGGAGGGGCCAGAACGATCCACAAAGAGGATGTGTGACTGAGAGGACCAAATAGGAACGGCAAACGGCAGCAAAATTAACTGATGAGGAAAGGGTGGCATTTTATTCTGCCTCTTGACCTGACCCTCCATGGTATTTTAGTCTCCCTGCCACCAGGTTTTTGCTTAGGCTGTTAAGGTTTGCCAGGTGCCATAGGCTATCTATAGAGAACAGGTTTCACTGCAAGTGACTCAAGGAAACCGGGGGGGGGGGGGGAGAGCAGATATGCTCTCTACCAAATGGCTTCCTTAGTGTCAGCAGTGCTGCAGCGTCCATACTGCGTAATCCAGCAGAAAGAACCCATAGTCTCACTGTGTGAAAGTGTACTGTTACAAGATTCCGAAATTATTTATGAATGTTACTTGTTCAAAGGCTGAAGTTGCAGCTTTCTACCAACACAAGACTGTACATATGTCTCCAAAGCATTTGTTTTTCTTTTCTGCACGTTCAATAAAATAGCTTTCGTTAATCTGCTTCAGGTGCCTGTCAGCCATTTGGTACTGGAGGGTGTTTATCTTCTACATCGTAAGACTCCAGTTTTTCTTAACAGTGGCTCTATATAAAGACTGTTCCATTAGCTGTGTTATAGCGGTACAAAATGGAAATGTCCAGATGAAGGGTCACATTATTTTTTTTTCATGTGCTAGTGGCAGGGTACCTTGCATGAAAATTTAATAGATTCTTTTAAACTCTTAGGGATACAGCTGTTCACAGACCGATTGTTTCTCATCAATCTATATGGAGCAAAGAGAGATGTTTCCAAGTAGTACAGCTGCCCCATGGGGTGGATGACTTTTTATGTATTACTCCTATTATTTTAAAAAATTGTTTCCTTTGGCCTTGGTCAGAAGTGTCCTCTTACATATAAAAAGGCCATCTTCTGCAGTCCTATACCCACATGCCTCAAAGTACTGATGACTTACCACAAGTCATTGTAAATGCCAAAGCTCTAGGGCAGCAGAAACTAAATTTCTGTTAAGTGCAATAGCAAGGAAGATAACTGCTTCTTCAAAAGGCAAGCCACTACATAGCAAAAGAAAATTTACAAGGGGTAAACAAAAAAATGACATTTATTCCTAGAAAAACAGCCATATGTACATTGAACCAGTGAAGCAAAGTTTGTGAGTTACTCCACTAAGCTATTCTTCTAGTGTGCCTTCTTTTACAATGGCTCGCGCAAGATTCCGTGCCAGAGCAAGCCTCAGCATTTCCACCTTGATTGTCTCAGTGTCATCATCATCCTAGAAACAAAAATACTTTTATTTCATCAAAAACCTTCACAGACTGTGTGTTCCTTTCTTTCTCTGGCTTTCTAGGAGCATCAGACTATTCTCTCAGTAAGAGAAATATATATGAAGCGGCCAGTCAGTTACAAATTTCCTACATATTTTCTGTCTGCTTCATGTCAGCAGATTCCTAGGTAATTTGATACATTTGTTGAGGAGTCTTCTTAAATTCTCTGAATGTCAGTCTTACATCTATGTAAATCTCTCTCATATTTAGATAGTCTATATAAGTTTTCTAGCAATTCATATCAAAGGCTCAAATTAAGTTTCTGAAGCCCTTTTATCGGTCAGTTAGAACAGCATGGATTTCAAGCAAGACCATACATGAACTAAATTCATGTTTGAGACTGATTTCAGAATGAGAATCTGGAATAATTGCAACTGGTCAGTGTGACTACCACCAGTGCAAACAGTCATGTTTGTAACCTATGCAGTCTAAACTGCTGTTATTTAAAAAAAGATGTGCATGTTACAAAAGAGCCTCTAGACACAACGGACTTCCAAGAAAAAGACAGCTTCCAGTTATTCTGCATTTAACACTTGGAAGCCTCTTCATTTAAATTTCTACCCTGCTGTTCTTCTACAGGGACCTGATGCAGCTTACCATAAAGTTAAAACAAATAGTTAAAAACAGACAACCTATACAGACAGACAGACCAACTTCCTTCCAATCTCAAACAAACTTCATTTAGGACCCAACCATCCATAGAACCCCCCCCCCCCTTAAGTTCAGCCTTGCACAATTTCTGAAAATGTAACAGCATGGATAGGGAAGGTGGGATGGTATAGCCCGATCTTGTCAGACCTTGGAAGCTAAGCAGGCTCAGTACCTGGATGGGAACTAGGGGTGTGCATTTGGATCTACCTAAGCCGAAAATATACCTTAGTGGTAGTTTTCAGGTATACTTTGGCTTCCCAAATGTATCTGGGTTTTCTCAGGAAAACCGGGGGGGGGGGGGGCCCCAAAAAAGATACTGGATATATTCGGGAATTACCGGTAGATTTGAAAACAGCAAGAAGCAGGAGCAGATTGCTCTCAGCTATTTTTCCAGCTTCTGCAGTCCCTTTAAAGTTTAAAGAGGCTGCGGAAGACAGCCCCCTGCTGGCTCAGCTTGGGGCTGGCTGGCTTCTCCTATTGCCTGGTTTAAACTAGACTGCAAGACAAGTCAGCCCAGGATCAGCCTCGGTGGTGGGAGCTGAGGGCTCCACGCCGTCTCAGCTGGGGCTGGCTCCTCGGTTTAAACCGAGCTGCAAGAGAAGTCAGCTGTGCCTGCGGGGAGCAGACTGTTCCCTGTGGGCACAGCTCCTGGAGTGCAGTGTCGTTTTTTTCTTCTTGAGTCTATTGTACTCCCCAAATAATCAGGATTTCCAGAAAATCTGGGGTTTTTTGAGAAGCCCCAAATTTTCATTTCAATATACCCAAACCAAAAAAATGCGGGGGGAGTTGCACACTCCTAATGGGAACCCACCAAGAACACTCTGCAAAGGAAGGCAATGGCAAACCACCTCGCCAACATTTTTCTGGTGCCCACCAAGTATCTTCTAGAAAGTGGGTGGGGCCAAGTGGGACTTCTGTTTGGCCGCTAGAGATTTGATTGGCATTGCAGATTTTTAAAAACGTTATTTGGCTGCAGCTGCGACTACAGCACAAAGATCTTCACTGCATGACTGCAAGTAAACTGGGACAGCCATTTTGTGGCTGTGCCCACAGGCTCAAAAAGGTTGGGGACCCCTGTACTACTGAAAAGGAATGGGCTCTTGTAGATGCCAAGTGAGTACCCTTAAGCAGGGGGAAAGGGCCAGCCAGGTTATAGCTAGAAGAACATCATTGGTGCACAGAGACATATGGGGAGAGGTGGATGTGGTTCCTATGCAATAAAAGGCTTTAAAGTTCATAACCAGCACCCTGAACTGAACTCGGAAACAAACTGACAATGTAGCTCTCTTTAATTGGCAAGATGTGTTCTCATCACCTAACCAATGGCAATAATCAGGCTGCTGCATTCTGAACCAGTTGCAGTTGCTGCCGTAAGGTTACAAAAGCATGGATTAGTGGGGCTAGCTGAGCCTAAGAAAGGGGAGACCAGATGCAGATGACGGTGGGTCTCAGACTAAGAAGGGCTTTAATAGGAAGCACATTTTACATGTACACACAATACTAAGAAAATGATCCAGTCACATTTATGAATTCAGTCTCTGTGATCTCATCAGAAACGTTAAGCAAATCAAAGGGACATAAAAGTACCTGACTTTGGTTGAGGTGTGCCTTAAGTATCCTCCCTATATTATAAAGCAGTAAGACGCAAACTGCACGCAATGCGCCCCTACAGTGTTTGGACGGCTCGCCTGCCCGTCAACAGCTTGGCCATGTCCCATTGGCCACGTCGTTTGAGTCCCGCCGTGCACGCAGCTTCCCGTGGCCTGCGGAGGATTCGGAGGAGAGCCGAGACGCGCCAGTGCCTGGGGACGACGAGCCGCAGGCTCACACCCGCAGCCGCCTGGGTTGGTGAGGAGAGGGGGAGGGGGCGAGAGCTGAGCAGAGGAGATGCACGAGTTGAACCGCAGCCGCCTGGGTCGAGCCCGAGAGGGGAAGGGGGCGAGAGCCGGGCGGAGGAGAGGCGCGAGTCGATCGACAGCCGACTGGGTCGGGCCTGAGAGGGGAAGGGGGCGAGAGCCGGGCGGAGGAGAGGCGCGAGTCGACCGGCAGCCGCCAGGGTCGGCCCAGACAGGGGAAGGGGCCGAGAGCCGGCCGGAGGAGACCCGACAGGTCCGAGTGGCTGGGGACGATGCCACCTCGGTCACGGCTGAGAGGGGCAGGGCGCGAGGAGGGGGGGCTAGCCGCCCATTGTATAGCCCTTCGCAACGGGCCTTGCTCCCTAGTTAAAAATAAAAGGCATCAGGGAGCCCTAAGCTGACATTGTTCAGCAGTCTGCCTTGAACAGGATTACCTGGAGTGTTTTGTTTTTTGATTTTGTAGCCATCACATCTTCCAAGCATCGCATTAATTCATATGTCTGATCAGCAGAGAATATCACCTGGAGAAAAATGGTGGCATTATTAATACAATTGCCATTTCTCCAATATTTATTTCTTCAAAAGTGGAATTCTATACCTTGACTCTGTGGCAAAACAGCCCTTTAAGCATGACTCATCTCTGCTAAAGAGAATACCTGCAGCTGCTATATACATTGCATGCATCATTTGGGGTTCTGTGAGATAGAGGCTTTTAGGAAACAGTATAGTATCAAATATGCAGAGCTTAGGATCATCTTGCAGCTTTCTAATGGCAGCTCTATACAATGGGTTTCAGCCAAATAAAGTTGCATTTTGTAGCTGACCATTTACACTTCGCCCTCAGTTAATTTAGAAAAGGATTCAGACTCACCCAGCTTTGCTGAACCCGTAACATATGCTTATTGAGAACTTACACTAGGAGGGAACAAATCCTTGGAGAAACTGAATGTCTACAGAAACTTAAAAATTACAGCAAGCATAACAGTTAGCTGAACACATCTGCAGTAACACTAAGCTCTTATAGTAGCAAGTCTTTAAAAAGCAGGAAGAAATTGCATGTACATGTGGGGTGTGGAATCAAACTGCTTAAGGAGACAGTGCTGTAGTAATGTGGAACTTAACTGCCTGCACATTGGTTGGGCAAATGTCTGCTCAAATCACAACAAAGACAAGGAGATTGTGCCCTAGAACACTCATGGAGCCAAATAAAGGAGGTGACCCTTGACGTGAGCAGGATCTGGTGCAGAAGGTTAAAGTGGCTGAATCACTAGATGACAGCAACCATAGGGCTATCAAACTCAACATACACATGAGCATTACATTTCCTGGAAAAATCAAACACAGCCACATTTAACTTAAAAGAGGTAATTTCTCAAAGATGAGGTGATTAGCTAAAAGGAAGTCTGGGTGGCCAAACCTCTTCAAGATGCAGTGATTTTTAGATTATACCAAACTGTTCAGAGTGGTGAAAACACAAAGGGATTATGAGAAGTTTCAAAAGCAATTTTAACCAGATGACATGGCAGTTGAAATTCGAAGTAAGTATAAAATGATGCACACCAGAGCAAAAACATTCTAACTTCATGAAAACAGTGATGGATTCTAAGCTGGCAATGACCAACCAAGAAAAAGACATTAGGATTCCGGCAGATAGTTGAAAATATTGACTTGGTGTTCAGCAGCAATTTAAAAAAAGGCAAAATCCATGTTAAGAATCATCAGGAGAAGGAATGAAAATAAAACTGCCAGTATGGTAATACCATGGTGCGGCCTCCTGTGGGATCAAGCACCCTTCTCGAAAACAACAGCGTTGAAAAGGGCAACCAAAACTATTAACTGGGTTTGAGCAACTACCCTGTAAGGCAAGACTAAAGCATCCAAGGATTTTTGGTTTTTGTAAGTTTAGAAAAAAGATGAATGAGGGTGACATGACATGTCTACAAAATTAGGCATGGTGAAGAGAAAGTGGACCAAGAAACCTCTCTCTCATAATTAGGGATGGACACAAACCACATTTTTGTAATTTGGTTCGTGATTGAAACACAAACCTTATATGAACTGGGAGGTTGGTTCACAAACCGAAATGGCTCATATGGGTTAGTGACTCCCTATGAAAAGCGGCGGGGAGCAGAAACTCGGGTCAGAACTGAATCCAAGAAACCCCCTTTAAACAGCTGAGCCATGCTGAGCAGTTTGCTCCACATGGCTCAGCTGTTTAAAAGGGCTTTCTTGGGCAGTGAGCCCCAGGAACTGGCTGCCCAAGGAAGCCCCTTTAAACAGCTGAGCTGCAGGAGCAGGCTCAGTTTAGAGGCCGAAACAGCTGAGCAAATAGGAACAGCCTGTTCCTGCTGCTCAGCTGTTTTAGTGGCTTTCACAGGGAGGAGAAATCAGGTTTAAACCCCCTGCTTTTTGTTCCCCACGAACCTCCATGAACGGCCTTAAAAGTTTGTGGGAGTTTATGGCCGGGCTGCAGTTTGCAAACTACAAACTGCCCAAAATTTATCACGAACAAAGGCTCATGAGTTGGTTCGTGCCCATCCCTGTGTATAATACTAGAACTTGGAGGCACTCTATGAAATTTATTTCCAAAAGATTCATACAGACAAAACATTTCACACCTGTTAGTTAACCTATGGACCCACCGCCATAAAATGAGGTTATGTCTAGTGCCCTAGATTAATTTAAAAGGAGGATTTGACAGATTTATGGATCGGTCTATCATTGACTATTAACCCTGATTGTTGAATGGGACCTCCAGGTTCAGAGGCAGAAGGCCAGCTAGCAGTCTGCAAGTATGGGCTGTTGTCTGCAGGCCCTGCTTGTGGGCTTCCCTGTGGCATTTGGCTGGCCACTGTTGGAAGCAATGATGAATGACCACTGGTCTTATCCAACACGGCTACTATTGGGTTCATATTCTCCATCTCTCTTCTGAATAATACAGACAAAATTTTAGGAATGAAAGGGTATACTTGCAAGCTAAATGGCCACCTTTGCCTGACCGTTAACAGCAGTGTAACACACTGAAGCACTTTATACTCCAGTCTAAAAACCTATTTGGGTATACAAACTTTCCTGCCCAGTATCAGTTGTCCCAGAGAGATATTCCTTGAGCTAATACCACTGACAGGTCAGCCACTGTTCAGGAATATCACACTTGCCTCTTTCTGCTCCAGGAGCGGAAGTGCATCAGTCAATAGGGTCATCCAGAAGGAGGAAGGAGCAATACGAGCTGTCATCAATGTCAACAGTAGCTTGGCTGCTGGGAAAAACTGCTTTTCTCCATACATCCGATGAAATTCCCGATACTTCCCTGTATTCAAATGCCAAATCAGTCCACATTTCCAGACACATAAACTATCTCCTTTAATACTGGTACATTCGGAATGACCCACACAGGAGTCAAAATCAAGCGGTCCAGATTTAACGTCGGACTGATACAAATGCTGCAACAGTAGGATCACTTTCTATGGCAGCTGTAGCTGCAAATGAGAGTCACATAAGCTCCGTACAGACAACCACTTTGCGTATTCACTCAGCACATGGGGCAGGAGAACAGGCATGAACATGCTGGCACTGCCCCCCCCATCTCCATGTGATCCCCTGTGCACATTCAGTTCCGCAGTGTACAGTTCCGCAGGGCCTGTAAGACAGAGCTCTTCCACCAGGCTTTTGAGTAGGAGCCGCCGCCACCACTGTTCCATCAACGCCCTATAATCTCCGCACATTACCACCGCTGGTGCGGGTACCATCGGAGGGAGCGGGACGTTCCTAGGAGACGACAGGGCAGTGGGGATATGCACTGCTGTTGGTTGTGTAGCTATACCATCAAGAGCAACATCTTGGTTTTACGATTTGGAAGTGAGTAGGGGAGCACCGAAAATGTCTTTTTATGAATCCTATTTAAGTGTTTATCTTGTATTTTTAGTATTTTATACTGTTTTATTGTTATAATCTGGCGTTATGCCTTTGTTAGTCGCCCTGAGCCTTCGGGGAGGGCGGGATATAAATCCAAATAAATAAATAAATAAAATCATGTGTGGACGGTGCAGCAATCATGTGGAAAAGGGGTGTGGGCAGTGCAGTCTCCACTCTCCCTCCCCATGCCGTGCATGAACACATGGAGGGCGGGGGGGGGGGGGGGGACAGAGACCTGTACCAAGCTATAGTGCTAATGCCCCAACCTGGATGGCCCAGGCTAGCCAAATCTCGCCAGATCTTGGAAACTAAGCAAAGTCAGCCTTGGCTAGTATTTGGATGGGTGATGCAGGGGCAGGCGATGGCAAACCACCTCTGAAACGTCTCTTGCCTTAAAAACAAGTCTAGCTTTATAAAAGTATGGCTGGACTAAATATTGATGTTATTTGTAACGTTAAAAATTAATCACTGACGACTATGATGGTTTAATGTTTATTGTTCCGTAATTCCAAAAATAATTCCAAAAACAAGTCTATTTCTCCACTTTAGTGGTGCATAACACTAAAGAGCTAGAACACCTGGCTACCAGACAATCTTAGGATCACCTGGCTATACTACACACACTGCCATATGGTAATTATTATAGTGCTAATGCATCTAGAAGCAGCTGTTTTTAACAAAGGCGCTTGTACATCACAAAAGGACGCCTTTGTTTTAAAGAGACCTGTCACGCCCTGCCCACCCAGGGGGGTTGCCACCCTCCACCATTGCTGCTGCTCCGTCCTGAGGCCTCAGAAATGGAAGGAAGGAGGTTAGGTTCACCCCAGTCCCTCCTCCCAGTGGGAGTGCCAATGGCCAAAAGCCAGGTGCTCCATAGCTGTTCATTTCCTCCCCAGCCTCTCCTTCAGAGCCTCCTTTTATTCCTCCCCCCCACCCTAGTCGAGCCCACCCCATCTTCTTAAGAGGGGCAGGCCACTACCCATCACCCATTGACACAGTACCCATAGGCTCAGGCCCAACCCCCTAAATTTGTTGGTTCCATCTGATATTATGTTACGCTGCCATTTTTTAAAGGGTCTTACCAAGAAATGTCAACCTGTCACTAAGCAGCATGGCTGAGCCCAAGTTGTCAATGAGGTCCAAATCTGAGAAAGTGCCCCTCTCGCAATAATCCTTCAGAAATCTAGGGGAGAGGAAAACCAGATTAGCACTCCAGACAGTCAATACATACACGCTGCTACTTTATTCCAGCCAAGCCTCAAAGAAAGCATCCTATTGACTGATGAGCTATTGTGAAAGGAATCACCCTTTTTGCACCTAGAACTGTGTTCTCCAAACTTTTTTTAACAGCCTGAGTTAAAATGAAAGATTTGCCCCTAATTATTTACTTTTAGATTGTGAAAAAATACAAAATTTGGAAGGGAGCAAGGCCAGAGAAGACGCTCTTTCAAAGAAGCAACCGGCAGCATCTTCTGTGGGTGGGAACTTTAGGCTCACAGGATTATTTAAGGTGGGGCAGCCATGTTGGTCTGAAGCAGCAGAACAAAGTTTGAGTCCAGTGGCACCTTCAAGACCAAGTTTTATTTAAGGTATAAGCTTCTGTGTGCAAGCACGCTTCTTCAAACGAATTGAAACAAAATGTCATCAAGCCTTACATAAAAGGAAGAAAGGGTGTGTGTGTGTGGAAGCATCAGGAAGGACCAGTCAGTTAAGATGCATAACTGAAGCTAAGACTGGATCAAGGCGGCAAGATCAGTGAATGGCAGCAAATTAGCACACAAGTGCAAAAGCTAATAAACAGATGTGAGAACGAAGCCTGAATCCAGTGGGACCCCCAAGACCAAGCAAGCTCAGCCCTGGGTACATGTGCAGAGAGACTCTGCATGTGTAGATACACACTTCTTCAAAGATACAGAAACAGATTTCCTCAAATATTACATACAGGTGGGGCGGGATAGTTGCCAGGAAGAGCTAATTAGAGTCCAGATGCATAAGTAACTGAACAATAAACACAGCTAGGACTGGGATAACACATTTGGTAAGACATGTAATTATTTTTTTTATTTAAGTAATGTATTGCTTGTGGCACACTAGCAGGTCTCCTGCAGCAGCACACAGTTTGGGAATTCTTGAGCTAAGATGTTGCCCTGCCTCTGCTACTCTGAGGGATGTGTGACATGTAGAGGAATTTTATTAATTAAAAGATAAAAAGTAGTCTTGCGGTGCCTTAAAGATTCCTGAAGCACAGGCCTTTCTGGGCTAGATTCCACTTCAGAAATATGCAACGAAGTAACATCACTATTCCGCCAGAATTAAAGAATGGCCTTCATGAAAACCACCAAGGCAAGGCATAAACATCTCTGATAAGACTATATAGTAGCAGCAGTATCTCTGGAACAAACCCCCTCATGCAGGAGCTGCAAATTAATTCTCTGAAAAGCTTTCCAAGTTTCTTGCTCAGTGCTTTTGTTACAGTTTTCTCACGCTTGTAAATGGGAACCTGGATTTATCACAAAATGTGGGACAATGTAATAGGATTCCCTCTTTACTGCCCAGTTTCACACCAATTCCAGCCTCAAAACATTTCCACTTTCTTAACACTACACCTAATAAGTGAACTAGAGATAGTTACTATATGTGTACCAGTTAAATCATGAGATTATTCATTAAGTCTCTATTAAAGCTTACATGAAATTTATAAATCTGCTTTATGAAGACTGTTGAAATCCACATCCTGTTGTGATTGAATAATGCCTCATTTTATCTTAGAAAATCTGGGTCCAGCCCCCCACAGGAGTTGTCCATACCAGAATCTCTTTGGTAACACAGAATCCACCACGTCTTCTCATCTGCATCAGTGCTGTATCGTCCTTTCATTTGCTCTAGTTTCCATAGAGGAGAGTCCTGTCTCTGCTCTCAAAAACACTGCAGAAGTTCCAGGAAATACTGACAAAACCTTTTTGAAGAAGCTATTTTGCAGGTACTCTAATAGGGCAATGTTACAGATCTGAGATTTGGAGAATGGGTAACACATCTGAACTGGTTTCCTCACAGAAATGAAGGGTGGGCTCTACTAGCTGTACTCCTTTTGAACAGAAAAATCTCAAGATCTGGTGAATAGTTTGTGAAGCTGCAAATTTAACTGCCTCCAACTGGGTTTCCCCACTTGGTCTAAAAACACTGTTTTTCAATGTAAGTGATGCTTGTGACTGATACACACACCTACCACACCCACATAATTTCTATATTTTTATAGGTAGGGTGGAGACGATGGATCACATAGTGCTAGCTTGCCCCAACTGGAAGATGGAGAGGCAGAAGTATATTATACCTATCTTGACAAAAGAAAATCTCCCCTCCCTTCCCTGGTCAATTTCTGTTCTTTTATCTGACAGAGCTGATTCAGTCACCAAAGCAGTGGCCATGTTTTTGGCCCTGGTGGCAAAAAAAAAAGGAACAAGGTGGGGAAAGTTCAAACTGTGCTGATTTGATGTAGCGGGTACCATTTGGAAGAATTATCTCATGTGGTTTGATGATTTTAGCCAGTGTAACACACTCATATTGGGATAACGTACCCTATTGTCCATGTATGAGCTTTTTAAATAGTGTTGATGTTTTACTTGTTGTTTTTATTGCATAAATGTGTGTACGTGTGCTTAAGACTACTGGTCATGCAAGCCGATATATATATATATATTAATGAGTTTAGCTTGTCTGGATGTAAGGTTCTTGATTTTTACCAATGATTTTGATCTATTTTGCAATAGTTTCTGGCTGTAGCAATAAAGTTGGATTCCTGTTGTAAAAATATCAGTATACCTCACCAATGTAGTATTTGTATGATGATCAGCTGCTTGGTCATAAAATGACCATGTTGTTTAGAGTTTGGTGATGGAGATTTTTATTTTTCAAAGATGTTGCATTCTCAGCAGACTGGAATCCCTGTTCCTCCTCTATCACAGTCACCACGGAGCTAACTTCTTTCACAGTTACCCCAGAGCACTTCAGCATCTGAATTTTACTAGAGGAAGAAGCTGCACTCTCCCAAGAGAGGACACAGTGCCTTATAGTACCATGTAATAGCAGCATTCTTGAAATGCAAGATGGAGTTCCCCTTTGAGCTGCCTTGTGTGTCACAGGAGACCAATGGGAATGGGCATATCAACATCAAGTGTCAGCCATGTTATGTAATCTGCATGTTGTCCTTCTGACACAGTGAGGCCCTTACTGTGGCCAAGCACAGTCCACCTCTGCCAACCAAGATGCAGCCAATATGATTGCAGAGATTAGTTTTGAATGGACTCTTATCCTCTAAAAGCTGCTAGATTATCCCCAAAGCCTTCAGAGGACTTCCTCTACTCCTTTCCAGTTTGAAGCCTACCTGTCCGATATGAGGGTAGCAAAAGCTGCATCCTTTGCTCGAATACTCCACGACAGTGCTGAGCCTAGGCGGTTATTCCGGACAGCTTTCATGGCCATGATTTTACAGATGCTACGAACTTTGTAAAAGATGTCCAAAAAAAAAAAAAAGGAAAAGCAAGCAACTTCAGTGATTGGTAGTTGCACAAATATTGAAAAAGCAAAAGCAAAGCTCAAGAAGATTTACCTTGATCAGACATCATTCTCTGCTCACATATTCTCAATACTTTGAGGGCTTTATGTTCTGTGTCCAAAGGGATCCGTTCAATGTGAAGCTCCAAGTATGCTCTACCATACTCTGGACAGTAGTCAAAATAGTCTACTGCAAGCTGCCACAAGCTATAAAGAAGAAAGGAGAATGATCAAACAGCATTTTTCAGGAGAAAGGTCTCAATTATTTAGTAAATCAGAAGTTACTAATGGTGCAATCCTCTGCAGAATTACTCCACGGTAAGCCTGTTGATTGAATGGGATTGGATTTAGAGTGCCTAGGAGGATTGTACTGTAGAACTACAGCAATACAACACATTGGCTCATACTCTGCACATATTTTGTTTCTGCATGAATGCTTTTCAGAGCTTCCTATACAGAAATGGCCCTCACAGAACCCCAGTTTATGGAATTTGGTGCAAGAGTCATTTAAAAAGAATAAATAACGTTGAAATAGTGAATTAATATCCTTTCAAAAAAACTGCAACAGATCTCTTGATTTTTCTCCTCTATTTTCAACTCAAGGAGGTGTAAAGAGAAGTTTGAAGATTCGGTGGGAACAGCTGCTGCAAATGTAAGCCTGCAAAAAGAGTCAGACGTTTGTGTGTATCTCTTGCTCTGTTGTTGTCTGTGGGAATATTCCTCAGCCCATAAATTTCTAAAAACCTCATGAGAATACGTACTCACTTAACAACTTCTAGCCTTTTTGGTTACAGAAATTATAAAAATGACAGCATTATTTCCCCAAAACAGCAAGACCTGTCAGAAGACAGCTAGCCACCTGAGCCCTCTTGCCTCAGAGGAAGGCTCCTTGGCTGAAAGAAGGCTCCACCCTTCACGGAGCAGAGTGGCAGGATACAGCCCAGTGGACCATTTCTGTAGTAGGTGCTTAAATCTTGACAGTTAAGGTTTGTGACTTCATCTCACTGAAACTATGAGATTTAGGTTAGCCATAACTAACTTGTGTCATTTATTTCAATGGAACTTGGCAACAACTATCGTAAACTGAATCACAGTCATTCTTCCTTAAGAGCTGGACTCCTGAAATTCTGACCAACTGGCCTTCCAGATTACTCAGCTAGGCTTTCGTATGTTCAACAATGCCCTAAGTATTTAGATAAATCACAGTTCCTCGAGAGACACTGTAATTGCTTGGAGTGTTAGGTGGAGGACAGCAAGTTGCCTTTACTTCTTTTGTACAAGCAGCCAAAAAAAGGGGGGGGGAGCCAGTGTACAATGTAAGAAGCAAAAAAAAAGAACACCACTAGGCAAAAACAACTTACAAGCAAATAAGCAAGTATATAATGATCAAATAAGCATAACAGCAAGTGTAATGTAAATCAAATAAGCAAAGTAACAAGTATGATATAATGAAATGTAAATCAAATAAGCATAACAACAAGTATGATATAAATCAATAGCATAACAACAAGTATGATATAAATCAATAGGCCAAAGTGCCAGAATGATCAGTCAAGGAGGATTAAGGGTCCTTGACTGATCATTCGGGCTTAGCCCATGCCAGCTTTTGAGACTGGGTCCCATTACAGCCATACTTGAATAAGAACAATTCAAAACGCGGCTTCAGGCATCCGGATTACGCGTCGGCTTTTGATGGCTCAGAAGCTTTTGATGGCTCAGAAAATTTGATGATTGGCATTCCAATTTGGACTTTGATATTGCCTCTATGCTAGAGAAGACTCTGACTGTTTCTATTATCTTTGCACTTTGGCCTATTGATTTATATCATACTTGTTGTTATGCTTATTTGATTTACATTTCATTATATCATACTTGTTACTTTGCTTATTTGATTTACATTACACTTGCTGTTATGCTTATTTGATCATTATATACTTGCTTATTTGCTTGTAAGTTGTTTTTGCCTAGTGGTGTTCTTTTTTTTTGGTTTTTACTTCTTTTGTGCCTACAGATAGCACAGTCACAGCGAGCAAGTAAAAAAGGTTAGCTAGTAAAGATGTTTTGCTCCCTAACAAAATTTTACAAGGCTCGCAACAGTAACTCAGCAGAAGCTCCTGGTGAGGTTACTTCTGAGTTTAATCAGATTCCTACCCTTACCTAGAATCCATTTGGTATAACTACTCTTCTAGAATAGTTTCCTGACCTCCCTCCTTGCACATTTGAAGTATGAGTTACCACTGGAGTACTCTTTCAGTTTGAATGCAGAATCCTGCAAGGACTCTAAGCTTAACACATCCAATTACTACTTATGTGTAAGAACTACATTTTCCTTTAAAGTAACTTTTCTTAAGAACATAAGAACATAAGAGATGCCAGTGTTGGATCAGGCCAAAGGCCCATCCAGTCCAACACTCTGTGTCACACAGTGGCCAGAAATACTAGTGCCATCAGGAGGTCCACCAGTGGGGCCAGGACATTAGAAGCCCTCCCACTGTTGACCCCCCCCCCCAAGCACCAAGAAGACAGAGCACCACTTGCCCCAGAGTCCCTATCTATACCTTGTGGCTAATAGCCACTGATGGACCTCTGCTCCATATGCTTATCTAATTCCCTTTTGAAGCCGTCCATGCTTGTAGCCGCCACCACTTCCTGTGGCAGTGAATTCCAAGTGTTTATCACTCTTTGGGTGAAGAAGTACTTCCTTTTATCCGTTCTAACCCGACCGCTCAGCAATTTCATGGAGTGCCCACGAGTTCTTGTATTGTGAGAAAGGGAGAAAAGTACCTCTTTCTCTTCTGCCTCACAAAGCTATGACATATTTGAAACAAGGAAACTAAGAAAGATCCTACCTATGGTGGCAGAAGAGTCCAGAAGCATATTCCAACAGGAGATATTCACGCATATTGGAACCGAAACTGAAAGAAAAACACACTGTACTAAACTCCCCATTTACACCAAGAACTGGACAAAGGCTGACCATTGTTCACAGCTGCCATTTGTGTAACCCCATCATTTTGTAAAATGGAAGAACTATTTAAAGAAACTATATTCTCTGTCTCCTGGAGCAGACCTAGTTTCACAGAAAAGGTTTCTGCAACTTTCTCGTTTCTCAGCATGTGGTGCATGACTTGGAAGGGGGGAGGGGACAAGAGAGTGCCATGCTTTAAAGGCTCGGCCAGAGACAGCCCACATTTCAATCTACAGACTCACATGAACATATTAAGCTTTCAGACTGTTTAAGCTCATGTTGTCCAGCATTGGCAACCATAACGTTCAGCAGCCTTCCTGCTAGATTCACTGCCACAACCACAAATGCCCTTTCTTGGGTTGCCACCCATCTGGCGAAGCAGGGCCTCTAAAGATGACTGAAGTGGTCAGGTAGATTCATATGGGAGAAGGCGATCCTTAAAGTATGCTGGCACCAAGCCATATAGGGCTTTAAAGGTCAATCTCAGAACCCTGAATTGGGCTATCTTACCACTGAATACAAAAATTAAAAAGTACTCACTATAGGTTGTGAGACTGGAGGAGACTGCAATGATCTAGCAGGTCTGTCAGATGAGCTACAAACCACCAGTTGCTCAGGGCAATGCTACACAAAGAAAAGGGTGAAAGGGAGGGAACATAAAATTATAACTGATGACACACCATATGTAAAGGCTTCTTTTTAAGGCTTAAGAAAAACAAACCCAACAGCATGCAATATATCAAGCTTATCACCTCTAATAGAATCAAATGCATTAGCTCTGCGCACATTTCATTCAATACACTGCTAATTTTTTAATAGGTGGTTTCCTATTTTTTAGGACCCACTACATTCATAAGCAATTATTTTAAATACACAAGAAATTCTGGATTAAGAGGCAGATTACAAATACAGATCAAGCACTCTAAAACACCCATGACTAAATAAAGTCACCTGCATTCTTTAATCACTTGATGGATGTCAAATTCAAAGGCTGCCAGCAAGATAATGTCCAAAGGCTCAGGACTACTCTCACCCCCAAGAAATTGGTCCAGGCTTGACTGCAAACAAAGAGATGAGACATACTGGGGAACTTCAGACAGCCGATATGTTCAGTTTCAGGAACTGTTCACTAATGGTTTCTGTACTGACATTTCAGACAGAACCGTTTTAGTAACGGTTCCCTAACGGAATATATTGACCTTTTCAGACAGAAACGCTCCTGTCCCATTAGGGAAGCATTCCTGAGCCCTTTTACCTGCAAAGTGCTTCCAAGCGGCCTTCAATTTTCTATACCGTTCCTGAAGCGCTACGGGGTGCTGTGTAAAATGCCCCCATAGCGCATCCTCCGATGAGGAAGTTTTCCTGCCCTTTTTTGCCCGCGTGGGCGATCTCCGTCTTTTTTAAAACGTTCTTTTAAGAGCGCTATAGCGCTATAACTCAACACCAAAACAGCACAATAGCAACCCCATTTGAATGCCTGGATCACTGAGATACATGAGATCACTACATCTGGGGAGAACAGGGATTTTAATGGAGTACAATGCCATGGAGTCCTCCTTCCACAGCATTTGCTATATGCCTGGGAACTGATATCTGTAGGCAGGAGATAAGCTGTAACTCTGCAATGCTCCCTCTAAACTGTGGAGTCCTGTGAGCAAAAATTCCACTTTGTGAGCTACTGGCATTAGAACTGTGAGCAAGTTATTTGGCTACTGCATAA
Organism: Gekko japonicus; assembly: GCF_001447785.1. Lineage (NCBI taxonomy): Eukaryota > Metazoa > Chordata > Lepidosauria > Squamata > Gekkonidae > Gekko > Gekko japonicus. The sequence continues at coordinate 602,773 of NW_015165830.1, forward strand.
ATTTGTTTGCTCTGGAGCCATTCTTCTTGAGCGAAGACAAAAACATGGGAGCCGGAGGCTAAAAAAACTATGAGTCAGCTCACCCTAACTCAGCTTAGAGGGAACACCCTAACTCAGCTTAGAGGATCCCCAGTTCCCCCCTGGAGGCATGGCATCCCGAAATGCTGGCCATCAAAAGGAGGATGCTGTTTGCAAGCCAGGAAGGAGCTAGTGTTAAAAAAAATGCTCTCAAACTGTGCGTTCCCGAACTTCCACTTCCTATTTTTAAATCCCCCAATGGGGTCACTATTATGCTGTTTTGGTGTTGTGTTATAGTGCTATAGCACTCTTAAAAGAACATTAAAAAAAGACAAAGATCACCTGCGCGGGCGAAAAAGGGTGGGAAACCAAAGTGGCGCAGTCTGAAATGCCAAACCGCTTCAGAGATGGCTCCTTACCGATAGGGGAAAGGCTGTGTGAAATGGCCGCCCCTGAACCGGTGTACTCCAAGATGGTACAATAATGGCTTAAAAAGGGTAATCTGAAATTCCCCATTCAGTTTTGAGAATGTGTGTCAGCACCAACCTCAGTTAAACTCCTAAAAGACACACAGCAGCAAGAATACAAAACAAAATAAACAGAAGGGGATTGAAAAAGATAAACAGGATTCTCCCTCCATTGCCTCAATAATAGATTAATTATGATGTTTTATAATTATGTTGCTTTATGTGTTTTTAACTCTTTTATGTAAGCCGCCCTGAGCCTGTTCTGGCGGGGAGGGCGGGATATAAATCGAATGAATGAATGAATAAATAAATAAATAAGACAGTCAAGAAAACAGAAACTCCTACTATTATATGGCCAATATAAGCGAAGCAGATCATTTATAATACCCATCTAAGCAGCATTCTCCATTTACAATCAGTAGTTAAGTCACAGTAACCTCAGCTCTTCCCATGTCAAGGCCAACTCAATAATGAAAGGGGCTGAGGCACATGAAGCTGCCGCATACTGAATCAGACCATTAGTCCATCAAGGTCAATACTAAATACTGAGACTGACAGCAGCTCTCCAGGGTCTCAGACAAAGGTGTTTCACATCACCTACTACCTGATCCTTTAAACTGGATGTTAATCTGGTACCTTTTTGGCCCTGAATTGGCCTAGTTACAGCCTCGATCTTTGAACAAAATGGATTTCGGACTGACTATGTAGTTTGCCATCAGAAATTGTGACTTTTGCTGTGCTACAGCACAAAGGGATTGTTGTACATTCCATGAGGAATCTAACAACAAGTAGATGTTCTGGAGATGCCAGGGGTAGAACCTGGAATGGTTCTTTCTCCACCAGCAGCAAATACTCACTGGAGATGCCAGGGTGGAACCTGGGACCTTCTGTGTGATAAGCAGATGCTCTACCACTAAACCACACACAAACAGAGCCCCCACTTTGGGACATAGTATCTGGTACATTATTTTGGAAACTTTCCAAAGCTTGCTGGTTGTTAAAGCTTGCATGACAGGGGGAGAGGGACGGCACAGTCTCAGAGTTGCCACTTTTGTATACACTGTCTCCAAAATTGTGTCACCCCTCCCATTCCCATGATCATGGAGGGTAAAGAACAGGAATGGGATAAGAAGGCATCATTATCAAATGCCTTCCTACTTGGGTGGCAGAAAGACAAAAACCAGCTCCTCTTTCAAAGCGGCGTTTCCCCAAATCACCTGTGCATAGAGATGAAGTTCCATAGGCTTCACGGTAGGATGACAATATAACAACCGAGTTACGAGAAAATGGTACCAGGTAGTCATGAGATCTTTCTTCTCTAAGATGGTGTTTTCATCTCCCAAGAGAATCTAATAACAAAGAACAGAGACAAACAACCCCTTAAATAGTCCCCAGCAGAGATCCTAAAGAATGCTAATTTATTCATTCAGTCTCTAAAAAACTGGGCTGTTAGTACTACATGATTGCCAGTTTTTCTGATCAAATACTGTTCGTACGTTTTCTTGTCCCTGTGCAATGGGTGGCAGGTAGCCTTTCTCCAGAGGAAACTGGATAAAGAGGGAGAAATACTCATGCTGTTCATCACTTGTAATTAATCTTTCTACACTATGTTCTTCCACTCACCCTTCTTCCCTCACCATCCCATAATGAAGTACATAAAAACTTTTTTAAAAAAAGAGAAGCTCATAGAGTGTAAGAAATATTAGATCTGCAGGTGTTCCCTGAGATTTCTCCCTTTTAAGAAAAGAGCAAGAGCACATGCACTACAGTGCTCCAGTCCTTTTTAAAGGTCCACAAAAAAGGGACAGGCACAGGCTACAAGTGGTGTTATAGACACTGATCAAGGTGCACCAATGACATTTGCAGACCAAATTCTACACAGTAGTCCAGATCACAATAGGAAACGTAAATAACCACTTCCCAGCAACAAGATATTGTGGCTTGAAAGATTTCCCCACAACAGATGCCTTTGTTTCCCACAACAGACTTTGGCTCCCTGCAACAATGAACTAACATTCATATCAAAATACAATGCGGGGAACTACTACCTCTTGAGCCTGTTGTTGCACAAAATCTGTGTGAACTGCATAACCTCATTTGTCTTATAAATGCAACCTTTCGGCAGGGATCCTCACTTAATAAGCAGCCATAAGTTGTTTCATCGGGAGAATATACTTGTTCCTGAATATTCAGCTTTAGAAACAATAGCTATCTGATTAAGCCCAGTGCAAGCCTCAGAGCTTTTTACTCCATCAACCCCGAAACAGGACCCTGCTCAAATACCCAGCCCCAACCCTTTCACTGGATGTATTTGTCTTGCAAAGGGGTGAGATCAAGCTTGACAGCTTGAAGACTTCCCCAACATCATACAGTGCTGACCTAAAGAAAAGAGAACAGAATTTAGAAGTTCAGCTTCCTTTAAATTCTTCACAATATACTTGTTGCAGAATCGGCAATCCATCACTGACTCACCCACAATTCTTTCATTCTAAAATCCCACACACCTTGCAGATGGTTTCCATGCGAGGGTTAGAAGCAAACGTCCCATCTTGCAGGAAGCGCTGACATTCGTCATGCCAATGCTGCCATTTTAGTTCTATCTCTGTCAGAGTTTGTGTATTACCAAGCTGAAAAGTAATAGACAAGCATGCAATATTTTCCTGTAATAAGGGTCTCTACGATCATCAGTGCAGTGTTTCAAACAACTTCCCTTAAAATGGGGCAGGGGGACGCTGTCACACAAAAATATTTTAACACTGTTTAAAACATGGGTGGGAACTCCAAAATGAAACATTCAAGACAATGGAAAGTGATAAAGGCTTTTGTAGACATTTATACAATTAACTTACTAAGCAGAGCTGTAAGAGAAATCTACAGACTACATACATTGAGCACAGGCATCTTCTTCATCAGCTCATCCAAAATTTTGCACATGCTTATTGAAGCAGGATTGGCACTGGCTTCCTTACAGAGCAGTTGCCGAGCCTCATCCATTCGTCCTTGAAGCACAAAGATAGTTATCTAGGGGGGGGAAATCAAAGTGGATGGTGGCAGAAAGTGAAAAACAATTTTTTTAAAAACGTAGGGCTAATCTATCCTACCAGGCAAATAGAACTGCACTGATGTAAATAGCTCAAAGGCCTCCTTCCTGTCGACTAAAAAAAAGCTTAGGATGTTACTACTAGGCAGTGTTCCCTCTAAGCTGAGTTTTTTAGCCTCCAGCTCACACATTTTTGTCTTAGCTCAGGAAGGATGGCTCCAGAGCAAACTAATTTATGCAATAGCCAAATTGCTCACTCACAACTTTGATGCCAGGAGCTCACAGAGTAGAATTTTTGCTCACAAGACTCCACAGCATAGAGGGAGCACTGCTACTAGGCACAGTTGACAATGGTGGCTGTTGTAACTATGGTTAGTGGTGGCTTCATTGAACATAATGCATCTACACACATGGGCTACCCGATGACAGTCATGCTTGTGGAAGTTGTATCTCAGCCATTATAGCACAAAAAGAAGTAACTGAAATGCTGACATCCATGTTTTTGTCAGATGAAAAAACACCGCAGAAGTTGGTATCTAGTTATCTGGGACCAGTGACAAGGTCTGCATGACATGGGGAAGTGACTCCAGGGACAGCTATAAGTCCATAACAGACAGAGGTCTCAAGACACGCCCACAATGTTCCATAACAACCTTCCCAAAAGGAAGGTTTCACAACCTGACTGGTTAGTGGCTGATCCTCCTGAGTGTCAGACTAGGATCCAGGAGATCCAGGTTCGAATCCCCACTCTACTGCTGGATGATCTTGGGCCAGCCACATACTCTCAGCCTAATCTACCTCACAGGGGTGATGTAAGGATAACATGGAAAAGGGGAGAACATTGTAAGCCAAACTGGATTCACGCTGGGGAGGAAAGTGTGGTATAAATGAAGCAGAATAAAAATAAATAAATAAACCTACAGGCTAAGTAGAGATGCTAGCCTAGTAAGCTCTGGGTTCTTCCATTGCATTCATCTGTGCTGTTTCAATCACGAGCCCTCCAAGCTACCCCTCCACACACACACAATGATGGAGAAGACAACGACTGGGAGATTCCAATGCTATTTTGAATGCTGATATACTTGTAAAATTCTTAATAAATGTAATGGTGTGATAGTACATAAACTCTACATGTGAGATAATTGCCACTCTTCTACTCAACTTTATCCAATAATAGACTGTGCAAAGCCAGAAGCTAGTCTCCTGGAGCAATAACTCTTGCCCTTTTTGCTAGTGAATGAGCGCGTGTAAATCAGAATGTCTAGTTCAGACATTCACAGATGGTACAAACACAATTGAGCCTTCCTTCCTCGGGGGAAAATTTGCAAGAATTCTACTTCTTGAGGAAAGATAATTCATAGTAGTACTTCATTCTGGCTCCAACTTAATCTTTTCAACCAGTTAAAATCAGAGAGCAACTACACATGCTTCCTTGGACAAGATAATTCTTCACTCACTGCATTCCAAAAGTTTTCATGTTTTGCTGGACTTTCACTCTTCAAAACATCACAGACCATGTTGTCCACATCACACACATGAAGACGAACCCAGTCAAGAAGATGAAGGAGGAGAGGACCAGCTGAAAAAACATTATACATTCTCATCATCTGAGATACAGGAAATCTTCACTCTACAACTTACAAGTGTTACAAGCCGTGGCTGGTTGGCTTAGCCTCAGCCGACTGAAACTGAATCTGACGAAGACAGAGGTCCTGTGCCTGGGTCGGAGCGGACCGGGGTTAGGGATCCCACTCCCGACCTTCGATGGGGCATCACTGGTGCCAGCGCCAGCGGTTAGGAGCTTGGGAGTGCTCCTGGATGCCTCCTTAACGATGGAGGCCCAGGTAGCAGCCACTGCCAAATCGACCTTTTACCACCTTCGGCTGATCAGGCAGCTGGTTCCCTTCCTCGAACGTGACAACCTGGTGACAGTGATCCATGCGATGGTCCCCTCGAGATTAGACTACTGTAATGCTCTCTACATGGGGCTGCCCTTGTCTCAAATCCGGAAGCTGCAGCTGGTGCAAAATACCGCGGCCAGGCTCTTGATGGGGCTCTCTAGGCGGGAGCACATACAGCCTGTGCTGAAGGCGTTGTACTGGCTGCCAATAGCATACCGGATTCGTTTCAAGGTGCTGGTTCTTACCTTTAAAGCCCTCTATGGTCAGGGACCTACATACCTGAGGGACCGCCTTTCCCCACATATTCCCCAGAGAGCACTGAGGTCAGGGGCTCAGAACTGGTTGATCCTCCCAGGTCTTAAGGAGGCTAGACTGTTGGCGACTAGGACCAGGGCTTTCTCAGTGATGGCCCCAACCTGGTGGAATGAGCTCCCGGAGGAGATCAGGGCCCTGCGGCACCTTTTACAGTTCCAAAGGGCCTGTAAAACGGAGCTCTTCCGCCAGGCTTTTGGGAGCCACCACTGCCACCAATGAAGAACATCGGAGAGGGGCCTGGAGTCTGGAAGCTGCCACCAACCACCACCAACAGCCTCTAGATCAACAAGTACTGCTGGAACATCTAAAGAATACTGTGAGCTGATGGCGGGTTGAGAACGGTGAATGACGGCTATTATGCACTTTATTATGGTTTTAGAACTGTTTTAATTGTAATTTATGTTTTTAATGTGATTATTTTTTGTAAGCTGCCCTGGGCCCGCTTTGGCTGGGAGGCCGGGGTAAAAGTTCAAATAAATAAAATAAAAATAATAACTACTATGGGGCAGTGGAGGTGGGGAGAAGAGATGCAAATGATGAGGCTGATGATATTCTCCTTCCCCCAAGACCTTAAAGCAATTTTTAGTTTTGCAAGCTGTGTCTCTTTCATCTAGTCCTTGGATATAAGCAAGTGTTGTCTCCTGCCTCAGCTACTGTTCTTGGAGTATGGCTGCTCTTTAATTTCAAGTTAGGTTTGTTAACCACTGCTCCATAAACAGGATTAATTTCCTACACAGATATGATTTCACACAGAACAGGCATGCACCCCTAAATGCACAATCATATGTAATATGATTGTGACTAATTTGCTGGACATACGACTACCAATTTAATTCCATACACACACATGCGCGCGCATACATAATTCCCTTCTATATACATGTAGGACATTAGTTTTGTGAAAAGCAGCCTTACACCCATGTGTAACTCTTGCTACGAAGCACCGGAATTCAACCTAACCAAGCAGAGACCACCAAATTCTCTGTGTGTGTGTGTGTGTGTGTGTATGCACAGGCACACAGTACGAAACTCATACTGCGAAGAAACTTATTTTTGTATCTGTGTTCCACAACCTTTCAGCCACAGACACCGTACAACAGAAGAGATGGTCAGCACTGAAGAGAAATAAGAAGCCAGGATCAATATGAAGTATAAGAGGCACAGAGTGTTCCTCATTCAAGGTAGCAAGGGGCAACAAATGGAGATCGTGCTTTGGAGACATTTCCTAGTACCATTTTAATAGAAATATCCAACTGCTAAATGCATTGTAAGCAGTTCTGAAACAGAACTATGGGAGCACAAAAGTACGCCTTTCCAACTACATTATACTACAGTTTTCACCTGGTGCTGCTTCAATAAACATGATCTCACAGAGATTCCAGATCAACTCCATAGCTGACAGAATGGACACCTAAGAGAGATAGATACCAATGAAAGGTCAATGATCATTTTAATACTTTCAGCTTGGACTCATAACATAAGAGTCAGCAGTCAAACAACTGAACATTGCTCAGACATGTTTTGCTGTGCAGAAATAAGATGATACTATAAAATAAGAGTTTGTGCCCCTACCTTACAGTATACTGTTTGAATTCAGGCTTCAGAGCCAAGGACAAGGCAAACATACAGCTGGGGCCAACAAACTCACTGTGGTTACCATGGGAGATGTCCTTGCCTCCTCTGGGGAGTGTGACAATGAGCATGACAGGAGCAGACACTCCTCACACAACCCCAGCTTGAAGAGGTAAAGTGCAGCAAGGACTTCCAAAACTGAATTGTGATGTCAAAGACAGCAGGGCTGGCAATAAGCACAAATTACTGGATGTAACTAAGGATAGCCAAAATTTGTAAGCCTGTGTATATGGCTTAGTATGCCAACAAGAAAAGATATTCTTTCAAAAGTTTTAAAGTGCAATCTATCAAAACAATCTCCACTTCACGAGGGCTACACATCCACTGTTGTTTTTTTAATGAATATTAGGATTAATTCTCAGCATTCCAAAACTAAAACCACTGGAGTAGCATGCAGCTTACAGATGGACAGAACTTGTAATAATTCTTTTTTTTAACCATAAATCTTTTTTCATCAAAAAGCACATATCTAGATATATAGATGCTAATTATAAGAAAGCTTCCAGCAGCATTGCATCCTATTATCAAACTAAAACTCTTAAACCTTACACTTCACCTTTAACTTTTCCATTTATACAGCTTCAATTATTTTCAAAACATGATTGGTCTTTCCCTTTTAACAAGTTTGTTAAATTATCCATTTCAGCAACATTAAACATTTCTGTTATAAATTCTGCCCTGTCTGGAACTCTGTCAGTTTTCCAATATTTGGCATAGAGAATTCTGGCAGCAGTTACACCATGAATCATCAAACTTCTGTCTGCTTTTTCATACACTTCTGGTATCATATTGAGTAAGACCATTTCTGGTTTTAATGGTATCTGACTTTCAATAATTTCCTGTAATATTTTTTGGATCATCAGCCAATATTCTTTTGCCTTACTACATGCTCACCACATGTGCAGATACGAACCCACATTTTGTCTATATTTCCAACAGACGTTCAAAATTGTTGGAGAATATTTAGCTCGTCTAGATGGGTGTAAATACCGTCTGTGTACCACTTTGTAAATGTTTTCTTTGTATGCTACTGCTCTAGTCATTTTGGTGTCAGTACCCCACATTTTCAACCTTTGGTCTAATTCGATATTATGACCCAGATCCCTTACCCATGCTATCATGCCAGGTTTCACCACCTCATCTTGCATTTTAAAGTCTAACAAACATTCATATAGTTCTTTGGAAGTTTTCCTCCCGAATTTAACCAAATCTTATCAGTGTGTGTCGGCTTTTCATAAAATCCCTCTCTGGTCTTCTTTAAATCTTGCCTGTAGTTGCAGCTTTTGAAACCATGAAACCAATATTTTGTGTTTCTAAGACCTCTATTGGTTTCAGTTTGTTTTTACTGTCTAATAAATCATCGTAACAGCATCTTCGGTCATTAAAGTACAAAGAGGGTTTTAACACCTCTATAGATGATACCCATCTTGGTATTTTAACTTAGTGGTAGTGTTTAATTTCATTCCAAACTTTCAATAGTGGTCTTCTTATAAAGTGTTGTTCAAAATATTTCTTTTCCTTATTGTACCAAATGGAGGCATGCCACCCCATTACCAGGTCATGGCCCTCTAGTTTAAGGAGTCTTACATTAGATAGAGTGACCCATTCTTTTATCCAGACCATAGCTATGACCTTATAGTATAAATAAAGTAAAGGTAAAGGTTCCCTTGCTCAAAAGCCTGTCGAATCCAACTCTAGGGTTGCGGTGCTCATCTCCGTTTCAAAGCCGAAGAGCCAGCGCTGTCCGAAGACATTTCCGTGGTCACGTGGCCAGCATGACTAAACACCAAGGCGCACGGACCGCTGTTACCTTCCCAATGAAGTGGTACCTATTTATGTACTTGCAATTTCTTGCTTTCGAACTGCTAGGTTCGCAGGAGCTGGAACTAGAGACGGGAGCTCACTCCGTCATGTGGCACACTCGGGTCTTGAACTGCTGAACTACCAACCTTCCACAGCCTGCAGTTCAGCGTCTTAACCACTTGAGCCACCGCAGCTCCGATTATACCAATCTGGAAATCCCATGCCTCCTCTTTCTTTCTTGTCTTGCAACAACTTAAGTTTAAATCACGGCTTCCTGGCTTGCCATACAAAAGAAGAAACAATTTTGACAAGCTCCTTAAATTTTTTTTGATTTTGTACAATAGGTAAGGTTTGAAAAAGAAAGACAAAATGTGGAAGAATACTCAGTTTGATTGTGGCAATTCTTCCCAACAGTGATAATTGCAGCCCATTCCAGTTTTCTAGATCTTTTTTAACATTTAAAAGGGTTTTTTTTATAGTTATCGTCGTATAATGAACTACATTTATTTGTTAAGATGACGCCTAAATATTTAATTCTTTTACTTATTTCAAATCCCAATTTTTCTTGTAACAATTTGTCAATTTCCTTTGTACAATTTTTGTGTATTTTGGATTTTTGTGGATTTATTTTTAGTCCGGCTACTTGACCATATAAATGTAATACATAAAGAAGTTGGTCTATCGAGTTTAGTGGTTCTTCCAAAATGAAAACCAAATCATCTGCCTGTAGTTTAAATTGTTCCCCTTTAACATTTAGCCCTTTAATTTGAGGGTTGTTCCGTACTATATCATTGTTTCTATTGCGAAAATGAATAGTAATGGGGACAATGGGCAACCCTGCCTTGTCCCTTTCTGAATTTGAAACTTAGGTGTTAAGTCCCCATTAAATGTTACTTTCGCCTCTTGGTTCGCATAAATCATTTTAACCATTAAATGAAATATCTTCCCACACTCCTTTCTCCTCTTAGCACCACTGCACCCATCCTAAGTATTTTTTTTCACAGCGTTTTTCACGTTGGCAGTTCCACTAGGGCTTCTTATCCACGCTGAAGAAATAAAGGTTTCTCCTTTGTCAGTGCCGAGCACTCTGTCTAGCCGCTCACCATTCCGCTCTTCAATCCAGGCTCGGCAGTCGATTAATAGGTCTAAAAGGGATCTCTCCTCTCAATCTCCCAAGATAGACGCCAACACCTAGGGAAGTTCTCATCCAGAAGACACCGATGAGTTTAATTATCCAGGAACCATCACGCTATTTATGAAGGTAGGCATCTGCTGGAGCCTCTCCTCGGTCCTTCGGTCTTAGCTACAGGTTCAATACGAGTTTGAGCCTTCTTGTCTCAGCCACCTGCCCCAGCCACTGTCCTGGAGTGCTCGTCTTCTTCACTAGGAAAACACAACCTTGCTCAAGTCTCCCTCCGGGAGCACTTGGAGAGAAACAGAGAACTCTGTATTCTCTCAAAATAACTGAGAATGTAGCATAGGCGCGGAGCGAAGCTCGGCACCGACCACTGTCGCTGGGACCGGAACCGGATCTCCAGAACTTGTAATAATTCTTTATATCCAATTTAGATCCGAATTAATGACTGGGTCAAGGTGAACACTCATACGACTAGTGATAACAAAATACTACCATAGCACTTTGTTGTTGTTGTTGTTGTTCAGTAGCACAGTTGAGCCTGACTCTTCACAACCCCATGGACCACATCACGCCAGGCCCTCCTGTCTTCCACCATCCTCCAGAGTTTGCTTAATTTCATGTTCATTGCATCGATAACACTGTCTAACCATCTCATCCTTTGCTGTCCCCTTCTTGACCTTCAATCTTTCCCAGCATCAGGGTCTTCTCCAGTGAGTGCTCCCTTCTCCTTTGGTGGTCAAAGTACTTGAGCTTCAGCTTCAGTATCTGGCCTTTCAGGGAACACTTAGGGTTGATTTCTTTTAGGATTGACTGATTTGATCTCCTTGCAGCCCAAGGGACTCTCAAGAGTCTTCTCCAACACCATAATTCAAAAGCATCTGTTCTTCAGTGCTCAGCCTTCCTTATGGTCCAACTGTTGCAGCCATACATTACTACTGGGAATACCATTGCTTTGACCATACGGACTTCTGTTGGCAGGATGATGTCTCTACTTTTTATTATGCTATTGCCTTAGCTTTCCTCCCAAGGAGCAGTCGTCTTTTCATTTCATGGCTGCAGTCACCATCTGCAGTGATCTTGGATCCCAGGAACATGAAGTCTGTCACTGTTTCCATGACTTCCCCTTCTGCTTGCCAAGGAGTGATGGGGCCGGATGCCATGATCTTAGTTTTTTTGATGTTGAGTTTCAAGCCCACTTTTGCGTTCTCCTCTTTCATCCTTAGCAAGAGGCTCTTGAGGTCCTCTTCACTTTCTGCCATTAGAGTGGTATCGTCTGCATATCTGAGGTTGTTGATCTTTTTCCTAGTAATCTTAATTCCGGTTTGTGATTTATCCAGGCCGGCATTTCGCATAATGTACCCTGCATATAAATTAAATAAGCAGGGTGACAATACACATCCTTGTTGTACTCCTCTTCCTATGCTAAACCAATCAGTTGTTCCATATCCAGTTCTGTCGCTTCTTGACTCTTATACAGGTTTCTCAGGAGACATGTGAGGTGGTCTGGTACTCCCATCTCTTTAAGGACTTGCCACAATTTGTTGTGATCCACACAATCAAAGGCTTTAGTGTAGTCAATGAAACATAAGTAAATGTTTTTCTGGTACTTCCTTGCTTTTTCCATAATCCAGTGAATGTTGGCAATTTGATCTCTAGTTCCTCTACCTCTTCGAAACCCAGCTTGTACTTCTGGCAGTTCTCTATCCACGTAACTGCTGAAGCTTAGCTTGTAGGATCTTGAGCATGACCTTGCTAGCGTGAAATGAGTGCAACTGTGTGATAGTTTGAACTTGGCATTGCCCTTCTTTGGGGTTGGAATGTAAACTGACCTTTTCCAATCCTGTGGCCACTGTTGCATTTTCCAAATTTGCTGGTATATGGAGTGCGGCACTTTAACAGCATCATCTTTTTAAGACTTTGAATAGCTCAGCTGGGATACCATCAACTCCGCTAACTTTGTTGTTAGTAATGCTTTCTAAGGCCAATTTGACTTCGCACTCCAGGATGTCTGGCTCGAGGTCAGTGATCACACCGTCTTGGTTGTCAAGGTCATGTAGATCCTTCTTGTATAGTTCTTCTGTGTAATCTTGCCACCTCTTCCTAATCTCTTCTGCTTCTGTTAGGTCTCTACCGTTTTGTCCTTTATCATGGCCAGCTTTGCACAGAACATTCCCTTGATTTCTCCAGTTTTCTTGAAGAGATCTCTAGTCCTTCCCATTCTATTGTTTTCCTCTATTACTTTGCATTGTTCATTCAGGAAGGCCTCCTTATCTCTCCTTGCTGTTCTCTGGAAATCTGCGTTCAGTTGGGTAAATCTTTCCTTTTCACCTTTGCCTTTCGCTTTCCTTCTTTCCTCTGCTATTTGTAAAGCCTCATCAGACAGCCACTTTGCTTTCTTGCATTTCTTTTTCTTTGGGATGGTGCTGATTGCTGCCTTCTGTACAATGTCATGAACCTCCATCCATAGTTCTTCAGGCACTCTGTCTATCAAATCTAGTCCCTTAAACCTACTCTTCACCTCCACTGTATATTCATAAGGGATGTGATCTAGGTCAAACCTGAACGGCACTTACTTATTCTCAAAAATAATCCCTTAAATGCTGTTATTTTAGGATGGAGAAAAAGCATTGAACTTTCTGTGAAGATTTCTTCTCATCTGTGAAATGAAAGGTATCCTGAATTGGGTTACACCCCTTATTCCTGCCACAGACAAGGCTATGTAAATTATTTTTGCAGTGCTTCCATATTCAGGTAGAGGAAGAGCCCCAATTCATACTTGCCAAACTGTGAATTTAGGCAAATTTCCTTGTATCTATGAGAAAAACATTACCCCTTGAAGCTATGACTTTCCCACCCAAAATGCCTCCTTCCCCGCAGGAGGTAAGGGATACCTTCCATTCCACTGATGAAAATAAACTCTCATGTTAAGTCCAATATTTTGCTTTCCATCAGTGGAGGAAGGTATCCTGAAATGGGATGTTGAAAAGCTGTGTCATATCAGATGGGAAGCTTATGAAGTGTAGGAAGAATTACTGGGGACCACCTGCTAGAGAACTCTCCCACCAAAAGCTTTGTCTGCCGTGCTTAACTAATTGTGCTTGAAGACAGGTACATGCTGATGTCCAGGTTGTTGCCATGCAGATTTCAGTGGAAAAGGCAGCTGACATGGCTGCTGCCCTGGTGGAGTGCACTGTGATGCCTTTGGGGACAGGTAAGTGCTGGACCCCATAGGCTAAACAAATACAGGCTTTGATCCATCTCATGATGATAAACTTGGATACTTCAGTCCCTTTGGAAGTTTGATTGAAGAAAACAAACAGTGAGTCTATGGTTCTGAAGGATTCTGGGCACTTTATTAAGTTCTGAGTGCCCTCCTCACATCAAGTTTGTGCCATTCCTTCTCCTTCAGATGTACCAAATAGGGACAGAAGGAGAGGAGATGGATCTCCTCCTAGTCCTTGTGAAAGGATGAGTTTACCTTTGATGCAAAGGAGGATCTGTCCTAAGGATCATCAAGTACTTTCAGAAGAAGCTAGGGTGTCTCAGAAAGATGGTGCTCAGTTAAGCTCTCCTGGCTCCGAGGAGCATGCATGGTACGGTAAGGGCGACGGGCGGTTTCTCAGATGGCTCCTGAGATGCCCGAAACTTTTTCGTCTTTTTAGAGTGCTTCCCGGTCTCGGGGGGCCTCGCTAGATCTCCTGGAGGGAGAACTAGTACCAAAGGGCTTTTTTGTTGGCCCATCCCCCGCTCTGGCAACGCGGGGTGTGTGTGTCCAATACTGCCCTGAAGCAGGGACGAAGAGAGGGGTGGAACATGGTCTCCATGTTTTCCACGTAGCCCTGACCATCCTTTTTTTTTAAAAAACTGTTGTCTTTATTTTTTGTTTCTGGAACTATTACATCGCAAAAAGAAGGATTTGAAAGATCAAAAGATTACCTGGAAGGGCAATGGATAATAATACCCCTAACAAACAACTTCAATATTATGGAAATCGGCCACGAAGCGAGTGGAAAGTGAAAAGATCTTTGTTGCAAAAAAAGGAAGGGGTAAGAAAAAGTTTCCTGTGCCGTTTGAGTTAGAGTGTATCTGAAGTGGAAAGACAATTTAGGCTCTGGTTAAAAAGACTCTGAAGCTACCCTGCATGTTGAAACGTGAAAGTTTACCTGCATGCTGAAACGTTAAAATGGAGTTGGGAGAGAGCTGTGAGGAATGGGACCTGGACACTGAAATTGTAACTCTCACAGTAGAACAGTTTAAAAACTTACTGGCAAGGGAAATATCACAAGCCTTCAGAGCTGCCTGTAATGATCTGTTTACAACCTCACTAAGTGTGTCAGGATATAGGCAATAATGAAGAGCAAACTCAAATGACTCAGGTGGCTGGTGAGATGAGAGACAGTTTTGTGAAAGGGACGAGAGAAAGGGTGGATAAACAACTGGAACCGGAGAAAGAAGAGAATCAGGAGAGAGATATAGATGGGACAAAAGACATAGTAGACTTTGTATTAGGAAAAGAGGATGTGAAAAAAGTTACCACGGTTGCTTCAGAAAAAAAAGGCAAAGAGACAAAAGAGGAAAAGAGAAAGAAAAGTATGGTTTAAACAGATCAAACCAAAGAGAAGATTGAGGACTAAACATTTGAAATATGGAAGACAAGTTTTAAAAATGGACATTCAGGAATACAAAAATGTACGGCACCTGGAAGAGGTTGAAGGAAAGGAGAAAGAAATGGAAAGAATAGAAGGAGAGAAGAGACTAAATTTATGCTTGCTGATTAAAAAGGTTTAAGACTCTGTTTGGGATTTATATGGCTTTTGAAAATATACTAAGAGATTATATTGTAATGAAGGAAGAAGTGATTTATTGTAACTGTACATTTCTGATTGTGCATCTGTTTTGTCTATTTTTTAAAAAAAGGTTTATTTCATTAAGGTGCAATATAGCCATGAAAGAGTGAGATGGATGGTGGAAGAATTTATATGGTTTTTTGAAAACTTCTAAGAGATTGTGATGTAATGAAGGGAGAAGTGATGATATAGTTTCTGCTTGTGTGTCTGTTTTCTCTTTTTGTTATAAGGTCTATTTTGCTAATTTTGCTAGTTTCTGCTTGTGTGTCTGTTTTCTCTTTTTGTTATAAGGTCTATTTTGCTAATTTTGCTAGTTTCTGCTTGTGTGTCTGTTTTCTCTTTTTGTTATAAGGTCTATTTTGCTAATTTTGCTAGTTTCTGCTTGTGTGTCTGTTTTCTCTTTTTGTTATAAGGTCTATTTTGCTAATTTATAATCATGAGAGACTGAGATGGATGGTGGAGTAGAGAGTGAGGAATTGTGAGAGCTTGTTGTTGGGCTTGGTTAAATTTTCTTTGTATGTATATATTTATATATTTAAGTATACAGTGAAGAGCAATAGGCGAGTATATATGTATACATACATCTTAGAACAGCTAAGCAGGGAACAGAGCTGTAAGGGTGTAGTTTCTTTCCTTTCGTTTTTCTTTCTTTCTTTCTCTCTCCCTCTGTCGGTGGGTATGTGAGTTGTTGCTGTCTTTTTGTTAATATGTTAATATGTAAATGTTGTTTGGAGTTGAATGGAGATTGATAAATATTTGGATGAGCCTTATAGTGGAGTGAGTGGTGGTACTTATGATAGCTTACATTATAATGAAAACTGGCAGTGAGGTATATGTAGGAAGGTTAAATATAAGATATATGGGTTTTGATACCTAATGCCTTTGTTTGCTATTAGACAGATTCACCTTTTGGGTGGGCTAACTTAAACTGGAAATAGATAGTGTAAACAGGAAATAGAAGATGCTCAAATCAAATGATTATGAAAATAGCCTTAATATGAAGTTTAATCAACAGTATAAATATCTTCGCTATATGAATTGATATGGTGATCTAATAATAATATTGACATCAGTAAAATGAATTAGTTTATGAATGATAGAAATAGGAGGAAAGAATATGAAATGTAATGAATTTGTAATTATCTATGTCAAAGTACTGATGATTTTTGTGATGTATTTAATGATATGGGTATGTTCATGTGTTTGAAAACTTAATAGATTATTAAAAAAAAAAAAAAAGTTAAGCTCTCCTGGCTCCAACAGGGAGTCCTCATGGATTGTACGGACAAGGCAGCAGAATGGGCAGCTGCCATGCCCAAGGACTTTTTGGAAGGCTTTCACGTGTTGTTCTTTTCCTCACTATACTGCAATTCTTTCTTTCTTTCAAGCTGTGGAAGTTCATCCAATAATGAACAAGGCAGGGCATCAAGTGGGGCTCACCGCCTAGCTGGATGTGGAAGCACTGCAAAAATCATTTGCATAGCCCTACCTGGGGAGCCAGTAGGGGATGTAATCCATTTCAGGATACCTGAGCTACATGTAATTAGCATACATGCAATAACGGTCCAACAGCAGATTTTCCCAGAGAAAAGCCACTTCAGGAGGGGGATTTTAAGTGAAGAAATGAAGGCTCCTGTCTCCCTGAGCACGGTGTTGCAAGATAATCAAACACTCATTTGGAAACCCACATATAGAAAAGTGAGAATGGGAACAGAGAAGCAGCCAGCAAGCAAAAGATTAAGCATGCTGTCCCTGCCACTTTTCTGATCCAAAGTTTCTCTGCAATACTGGCATTTGCCTATGAAGATGAACCGTCAGGCTCTTACCATGTTCCATGTGTTTTCATGCAATTAGCTCTCAGCAGGGCTTTTTTTGTAGAAAAAGCCCAGCAGGAACTAATTAGCATAACAGGCCACACCCAACAGCAGAAACTCATTAGCATATTAGGCCACAGCCCTGACAGCACAGCTCATTAGCATATTAGGCCGCATTCCCATGTTACTAGAAGTGTGGTAATCCAGCTACACCCACCTTTTGCTTCTTATTCTGTTTACCTTGTTTGTGGTCAAAACCCAGGGCTTTTTTGTAGCAGGAACTCCTTTGCATGTTAGGCCACACACCCCTAATGTAGCCAATCCTAATGAGTTTCTGCTGTTGGGTGTGGCCTATTATGCTAATGAGTTCTGCTGAGCGTGGCCAACTTGGGAGCCAGCCGGAACTCCGTTCCTGTGCGTTCCTGCCCAAAAATAGCCCTGGTTCTCAGTGCTTAACTTTTAGAATGAATTTCAAGTTGCATCAGGCTGTTTTGAAGGATTCACTAATCACTGCAAGTTTCAGGTAGGCAGAAGCTTGGCGAGAATGAAGGATTTCTTTAAACACTGGAGTATAATAGTAGACTAGTCTCAGACATGGCTTTAAGGAATAGCAGAGTACACAGACTCCTTCAAAAAGCTCCTTCTCCAGCAATTTCGATGGAAACTAAACAAGCTACAGTACCAAAATATATCAATGCTGGGGGAAATTCCTTGCGGTAGATGCTAGCAAAAGTTTATTTTCAATTATGATAGTTCAAAGAAATACATTTAATTTACCTGGGTACTATGCTGTGCTCTCATTACCGGGTCCCTTGCAGAAACTACAAAAGACAAAAAAGTTAAGGCTTCCCCCTTTTTCCAAGCTCACTGATTTCATTAATTTATTTAAAGGGCCTAGACCACTGCCTTTAGCCCTCGAGGTAGCATACAAATTACATTTTTAGAATAAATTAAACAAAAGGCTAAAACCCTAACAGCAAAAGCAGATTGTAGAAGCAATAAAACCAGCAATCAGTTCAGTACTGCTTTAAAAAAATCAGTAAGATTAAGAATTAGGAATGGAAAAGGTCAGTGTCCCCCGGTATAACATAGCTTTAACAGATCTCTGTAAGTCCAGAAGGAGGAAAATACTTAGTTCCCAGGGAAGGAAGGTCTGAAGACTGGGGTGCACAGTTGAAAAGTCCCTGTACCCAAACCCACTGAGAAAGAAATTTGTCCTTCTATGCTCTCACTGCAAAGAGACTTAAACATTATTCAATATATTTAGTTACTTAGTTATTTATCAGTACAACCCAAAGGCTTTATTTCCCTAAACTGTGCCCTGCCCACTATGTGTGCAACCAACCATCAGCATATTAATGAGCTTATTTATGATGTAATCACCAAAACAGACTTTAATCCACAGTATCTGGATTGAGCCATGTTGACTAAAGGGAACCTACGAATCCAAGTGCCAGGAGGCATTGGTGTACCAAGGGCAGGGCAGTAGGGGCGCTCTGCCCTGGATGCAGACAAGAAGGGGGTGCACTGTCACACCCCAGAACTGATGGAAGGGAAAAATCTATTTGCCACCAAAAGTTCAACGGAGCAATGTGGGAGAGAGGCATTTTGTTTAAAAGCAAACCACGATGTGCATGGGTCACCTTCTTCAGGCAAAGATGATCACAGTTCCCCATGTCCAGAATGGGCATGTTAATGTTCAGTCAGTACTCGAAATTACAAGCTTGCTTACTGCAAATATAAAGGCACCATGCATCCAAAGGGCCTCCAAGTGAGTGAGAGTAAGCTAAGGCAACGGCCCTTGTTTTTGGGCACACCTGAGCTGGCTGTCCTCCTCTTGCTTCCATTTCCATTTCTTTTGGACTTTGCTCTGAAAAGGGGGTCAGGTCGCCAACAACCTGTGGGGGAGGGGGATGTTTATGCCTCCAGATTGTTGGCAATCCTAGGAGAGGAGATCCGGGTTTTTATTCTCCCTTCAGCAACACTATTAAAAGTTCAAAACAACTTCAGCTGTTCGGGGACAGACTGAGCCATTGCAGTTGACAGGAGTAGTATTTTGAAAGGTGTCTCTCCCCTCTGGGGTGCAGGAGCCAAAAGGGTCACGTGTCACTTCCTCTCCCAGTCAATCTCCAATATGCCCTGTTATGATTTTAAAGAGATCAATCCACTATGCTGGGCCAGC
The DNA here is from genome assembly GCF_001447785.1 of Gekko japonicus. NCBI lineage: Eukaryota > Metazoa > Chordata > Lepidosauria > Squamata > Gekkonidae > Gekko > Gekko japonicus. Next base: position 621,930 of record NW_015165830.1, read on the forward strand.
GGAATAGGCCAAGGGAGCCGGTGCACCAGTTGATCCATCGCTTCCACCAGTTGTTCCTTTTGCACACTGAATTACAGGGTGGGGGGACTGGGAAGGAAGGAAGGCTGGGGAGTGAGTGGCAGGGAAGTGGCCCATACTGGGGGTAGTTTCTTTGGACCAACACTACAAAAACCCAGGGAGTATCATTTGGCGAGGGCAGTGGAAATCTGGCAGCCCTTTTTCCTCCCTCCACCTCAAATGAGCCATTGGAGAACATACACACATGAGCGGAGTGAGGATGGAAGGTACAACAAATGGTCCCTCCAGTTCTCCAGCAGGCCACCTGGTTGGTTACGCCAGGAAGGCCAAGAAACCCTCAGGGATGCAGAATGGCTCCAAGATTTAAATGTCCTTTTAAAACCTAGGAAGAAATTCTGCAGCAGAGCAGAGTCCCCGTGCTCTCTCCATCCGGTACACACTGAGAAGCCATGGAGTAAGTGGGCGCCTCTTGCCTTTAGCAGTACGATCTGTGACCAGATTGCCGAAGCCTGGGAGCCATTCTGGCTAGAAACTGCAAACCAAGGAGGAATGCAATCATGCACCCTGAGACCAAACCTTTCTCTTGGCCAAGCAGGCACAGCATCGGCCTGGCTAGACATGAGTGGTTCCAGGCTCTTCTGGGGGGGGGGGGGGGGGGCCAAAGAGGAGTTTGGTGAAGGAGTAGGCACTCCCAAGCCCCAGCCCCCCAGCCCCCCAGCCCGATCCTGTGGGCTTGTGAGTTTGCTTGACTCATTGGTCCCATTAGCAGGCTGGGAGAAAGAATGCACCCTTCGGGAGCCTGCATGGCCAGCTGGCCACAATAGTACTGTGCTTCTTTGCTCCAAGCATCCAAATTACACACATTCAAAAAGACCCGCTCTATCGGGGTGTGGGTGTGTGGTGTTAAGGGGTACCAGCAGAAGCGGAGGGCACCACATGGAAGAGTCTTAAGCAAACAGCTTGTCAACAACAATAATCTGTGGGACATTTATTTGTCTTATTTACATTGTTTATAGTTCACCTTTGGACTAAAGGTATTAGATTCACTGCTAGTCAAGCATTAAGAGTACAAGGAGTTTTATTGATGGTACGTCACTCCAAAAGATATTGCTAAGATGGACAAGAATTACAAAGGGGCTTACTAGAAATGTAAAACAGAAGATGGCACCTTTTATCATATGTGGTGGACCTGCATCAAGACGAAAAGATACTGGAAAAACATACATGAAAAATTCAAGATATTTTAAAAACTAAATTCCCGATGGAACCAGAGACTATGTTACTGGGAATCCTTCCAGATAATACAGACCTCACCAGACCTACTTCGATATATGTTGACAGCTGCTGGAATAATATTTGCAATGAAATGGAAGACAGAAGACTGTCCTACAGTAGAGATCTTGGGGGGGGGGGACTAGCCGAGTATGCAACATTGGCAAAATTAACCAATTATATAAACAAAAGACCATTGAATGAATTTCAGCAGAAATGGCAAGCTTATTACTCATACTATGGGAATAATTAACTTTTTTCTTTTTTAGTTCTGTAATTATTTGAATATCACATTAAAGGTGATGAAGATATTGACTGTAATTTCAATATTTTATTCTGTACTCCACTAGTATTTAAATATTAGGTAAGAATAAAATTCAGATGTAGATAAACAATTAAGACAATATTAAAGTTTTTAGTATAAAAGTCCATTCAACTGTTAAAGATATAGTCTCTTTTATAATTAATATATTATTGCTAATTTTAGGAGAGCTCTTGCTTATTCCTTAAAGAGAGAATCTGACCCATATTCCTGTAATATTGATGCTTTATTATTTGTTTCTATATTTGAATTATGTAATACATTTGGTAATACATCTGATTTTACTTGTTGTATGTAACAATTCATAATATTTAACAAACTTGATCATTCTATACTTTTCCCCTCCCCTTCTTCCCTTCTGTATCCCACCTTTTTTCCCTTGAGCAAAAATATATTTTTTTAAATGACCAATTTTGTGTGTCAAATACACTAGGTACACCACTGCCAGGAGGCAACATCAGGGGAAGGCCTTGGCCTCCATGCCCTGTTGATGGCCCTCCATAGTTATTAGCTGGCCACTGTGTGAGAAAGGATGCTGGACCAGAAGGACCACTGGCCTGATTCAGCAGGTTTCTTCTTATGCTCTTATTTAAAAGTTGAATTAACATTCAGAAATGGGACTGTGGATGACCGTTCGATTGTAGAACCATTCAGGTTGCCCTTAAAACATTCTATTATGGGAACAAGCCCCGCCTGTTTCATATCGCTAGTGCAGAATACTGTATTTACCCGAAAGGAAGACAGTCCTGAATGTAAAACAATTTCCATAAAAAGATTACATACAAATGTTTCTTACTATACTTAACAGTAACTCATGTCAATCTAAGATGATCCACCTTCTTTGTCTTGACAGCGTACGTGGGGGGGAGGGGGGGATCAGTTTTCCTTTCAAGTAATTAGGGTAACTTACCAGCCATCTGGTGTGAATCTTCCATACAGGCTCTTATGACTGAACGGTAGCTCTTGCTCACTCGAACCAATCTGTCAAAAGAAAAATAAAATGTTTATAATTCTTTAAAAAATTATTTCATTTATACAGATTTTTCACAGGTCAAATCAAGAAGTAATTTTCACTTGGTCACAGGACACTTCAGATACACAATCAACAACTTTCAGTTAACAGTTTCAAGCAAACAAAACTCAACTCTGCCGAATATGATAATGTATAAGAAAAAGTAGCAGTCAGTACATTCATTGATAAATGAAGTTTACAATAAATTATGTTTACAATAATAAAACAAAGTTAAGAAAGGATTATTCCATATTTCCTTGGGGCAATGGTGATGTTGCATCCAAATAATATCTTCTAGTTTGCAGACGTCGATCTTGGTCCATAGTTTATCAGAATTACTTATTGTATAGGAGAAGATATTTCCTAGTAGGGCTTATGTGTAATAGAGATCTTATGATATCTAGTACAAAAACAAAAAAAGTAAAAACCCACATGCATAGATAGAGGTACCTTCCTCTCAGTTGTCACAAGCATTATATGTGTATTTCAATCCTACGTTATGTAAAAAAAAAATTTAAATCTACCACCACATTTTGTGACAGAAATACAAGAGGCTAAGGCAATTTTTTTTAAAAATCCAAATCAAATAAAAGTCCCTACTGGCTTAATTCACATGCAGCACCAAGCCATTGCCTGGCATTACATGGCCTCATTCTTGCACACACCTTCCTTGCACTATGATTCTCTTCCTATTTTGAAACAAATCAAATTTGTTATTACAGCTGAACTGATAAAGTGGTTTGTGTTTGCTCTTGAAACAAGGATTGAAGGTGGTTTGCCAGTTTGGATGTAACAACAAGCTACAGTTGGTCTCAAAAGAGAAAGGGAGGGTGAAAGGGAATTGTAGCACCAAAGAGAAGGATGGAAGTTGACGGGGTAGGGTGCAAATAATGCCAAGCCATGATTTGGCATTGCATTTGCAGAGCTACTGGTTTAATTAATAAATCACTATAGATTCCAAATGATGTCTAGATGCTTTCACATTGTTGAGCCCCTTTAGTTCACTTACTGTGCTGTCCTTGACTTCCCAACCTTTTCTTTCTCATCCTTCTGCAGCCCGACAAAGATCCCATGTGATTCATTGAAAAGTTTCCGCAATGTGTGAGAGTATACATCTTGATCTTTGCGAACAACATAAATAAAAGGGCAGCCCGGCCTTTCCTCTTTCTGCTCTGAAACAAACCAAGGGGAAGGTTTAATATAAAAATACACTATCACACTTAATATGAATAGTGATAGGCAACTGACAAAACCCAAGCAACTCAGTTATATAATACTCTTATTGTAACCAATCTGAATTAGGATACTAACTACATCCAGAAATAAACAAAACCCCATCAAGTTCTAGATGTAACTAAGTCTTGACAATCCAGGATAACGAAAACATGCAGACTCGTGAAGTAAACAGAGTCGTACGAGAGTTTTTACAGATACCCATGTGCTCTGAAGTTCAGGGCAGCAAATAAAATGAATGGGTAAACCTTATAAAAATATTTATTTACTATTAAAAAGTGTGTTACATGCTTTCACCTGCAGAGTGGGCCTGGCCTGACAACGCTGCACTCCAGAGCAGGGGTCCCCAACATGGTGCCCATGGCACCCGCCAACACCTTTTCCGATGCTCACCAAGTGTTTTTGGAAAGTGGGTGGGGCCAGGTAGGGCTTTTGCCCAGCAAGGCTTCTGATTGCCTGTGCAGATTTCTGGGAGTGTTGCTTTGGCAGTAGCTGACACCACAACACAAGGATCTATACTGTGTTATTGAGGTTAAGCTGTGGCAATCATCTTGTGGCTGGGTCCAGCTCCCGTGGCAGCCATTTTGTTGCTGCGCCCATCATGCCATGTCAGAATGCCAAACGTGCCCACAGGCTCAAAAAGGTCAGCGACCCCTGCTCTAGAGAGAAGTGCTTCCTACATAGAGGCTGGGTGAGTGGTTCCTTGGCAACAGGGCAAGGAACAGAGTGGGGGTGACCTTCAAGGGGGATAAGCAGCCAGAGAAGAGGCTGAGGTGCTTTCCTCCTAAGGGTGTGGAGAATTTCTAAAGAAAAAGTTCCTGGGGGAAACAGGCTGTGGAGATGGGAAAAGGCAGTTAGCAGAGGAGGTAGTGAGCAGTCAGTCCTCAGAAACTGCAGCTTCTCAGTGACTGTAAGGAAAAGTTGCTAGAAGACTTTCTTCTCTTTTTGCCCTACATTTGTGACTGCCATTATAATTTTTGTTCATACTGTTCATTAAGGCTCCCAGTCTGACCTTATTGTTTCTCCCACCCTTCAGTTAACATTATGTGTTTCAGTGTGGTCAGCCTTTGAATGGGGCATCTGAAATCCTGTGACCACTAACCTAGCCCTTTTAAGACTAAAAGGGTCACAAATGAAACCTTCACAAATAATTGAGACCTACAACAGCTTAATGGTACATTAGTGTTCTATCTTAGTTCAATACACTCACTACTATAAGTTCATCACAAATGTATATTAATGACAAACATTGCTAACCTGGTTTTTTATACACTGTGTTACACACCAGCATCTCAACAGGTCCCCACTCAAAACATATTTGCTTCTGCTCAGAGTTCAGTTCTGGAATCAGCTGTATGACAAATTGGAGAGGAAACATAGCAATACTACTTAAAGAGGTTTAGCTTTTAAGTACACTTTGTAATAAATTAAAATGAGACCAGGATTCATCACAAAATATAGAATAAGTAAACAGAACCATTCCTTCTCCATTCCACCATAAAATCATCTCTGTCTTCTTCCATCTGTCAAGCACTGGAGCATATATCTCCTGTTGTTACTGTCAAATCTCTAGTGGAGTAAGACAGCTGTAGTTCTCATTCATAACTTGCTATTTACTCGATTTTTAAAGGGCTTTCTGTATGAGACTGTGAAGAGTAACATGTTCTCACTTTCATTCCACTCTGCCAGACAACTAGAAAAATATTATCCTATATGCACTGATAATGCAGCTGCAAAAACACTTTCTTCCAACTCATTCTAATCTTGGCACAGCCAATCTGGCCACCTGGATCCACACCACAGTAACACTGAGACTAGACCACCATAATGCATTCAATAGAGATCTCCTCTTGGAAGTCAACTTTGTAATGCCAGTTGGTGCAGAATGCCACTGTTTGGTTATTATCAGAAGCTAAGTGGAGCATGTATATACTCCCTTTATCCAGTCCCTCCACTGACTGCCCATCAGTTACTGGGCTCAATGCAAGGTATTGACTATCACATACAAAGCCCTTCGTTACCTTGATCCCTCATATCTGTAGGACAACATCCCCTCCTATGTTCCACCAGGACTGCTTTACTCATCACAGTAGGGCCTCCTGCAGGTGCCCACCTTGTAAAATGGGCAAAATCAACAACTGCTGTACATGTGCCTACTCTGTGGTGGCTCCCACCTTATGGAATGGCCTGCCTGAGGAGGTCAGGAAAGCTTCCACACCCCTGGTTTTCTGCAAGCCATACAAAACTGATCTATTCAAGAGAGCCCTTTTACACAGGTAACAGGTCTGTACTGTAACAAAATGTTTTAGTGGCAGAGCACCTGCCTGGTATACAGAAGGTCTCTGGTTCTCCCTGGCATCCCCAACTAAAAGGATCAGGTCAGATAATGTGAAAGACCTCAGCCTGAGACCATGGAGAGACACGGCCAGCCTGAGGAGACAATACTGACTTGATAGATTAATGAAGGGATAGGGACTGTTGACTACACTACTATGTCTGCTGATGTAAGTATGATCCTATTATGTAACTTCTGGGTCGTTTAACATGCCGTGTTAATGCTTATGCTTTGCTTCAGGTTTGTCTCAGCTCCATCTGCAGATTTTTGCAATCCAAATCTTGCTGGATTTGTTTATCAGATTTCCCATCCTGTTGACTCTATTTGACCTACACTGTGTAATGCATCTTGAGATTCAGTAAGAAAGGCACTTAAATAATACACGTACAATAATAAATGACTTGAATATGGAATATATGTAAAACTGATCCATAAAATAATGAGCAATGTTCCTTCTTCTTCACACAAGTATCTATTATCTGAGAACCAAAATTTCATGCGTGGATGTCACCTATTTTATATGCAACATATCTGTAGTCACAATACCACTGGGGCATAGAGAATTATGATAGCTATTTAAATGGGGAGGGTAAAACTGACTGCCAAGGTAATATCTGGGAGTTTGCTTTAACATGTTCATACCCAACATCCTTTTCTCTATGAGATCTAGTGCGGCAAGGTTCAATCATAAACCAAAAACTGCCCATTTTTCATCAGTGCAGCTGCATAGCTGGCACCCTTCTCCTTTCCACCATCGTTTTGCTCTGGTCCCCTCATCACCCTACCCGTGAAACGGCAACATAGTCTGGAGTGGATCAAGAAGAAATGTTGACGCCATCGAGATTCTGTAACTGATATACAGATTTTATTGATTTTAACACTGTTTTTAACTGCTGTACATTGCTCAGAGCCTTGTGCTCACAGGGATTGGGCAATTCACAAATCCAACTGATCAGTCAATCAATAAGAAAACCACCAACTGTCACCAGCAGAGGGAAGGGCTAAGAAAGCTACCCCCCTCCATTTATCATCACTACTGCTCTCATTGAAAGACTTTTAGCTGACAACAGGCAAGAAGATGGGGAAGATGCTGTACATTTGTACATTTAATTTATTTGATTTCTAGCCCTCCCTCCCCTGCAAGCAGGCTCAGGGGCAGGTAACAATAACAACAATAAAACATTTAAAACAATACAAATTAACATTTAAGAACAATGTCTAATATCAGTATCAGATAGCAGCCAAAATAATACCGAAGAGCAGGACAAACGGGCAGGAAGGGGGAGGGGGAGGCTAGTCCAGATGGCTACTGCAGCCTCAACCATAGGCCTGGTGGAACAGCTCTGTTTTGCAGGCCCTGCAGAACTGCCTTAAGACCCTCAGGGCCAGGATCTCACTTGGGAGAGCATTCCACCAGGCCGGTGCCAGAGCAGAAAAACTCTGGCTGAGGCTATGCAGATATCTTTTATTATAAATTTTTAAATAAATTTTAGCACGACTATATTCTGTGATTTTTATGTTCAGGCAGAACTCCACCAATCCCCCACAGAGCAGTACAGAAATGCCTCAGTTAAGCTAGACTTATACTATCCTGGCTTAAGACAAGACAACCATTTCCACTTCCAGAAACTTTTTTTTTTGTTCCCTCTATCCACTCTAAGGCAGAGTTCCAAGGAACTCAAAATCTCACATATTTCACTACTGTCTCCATTAAAAGCGTTGCGGGTAGCAAGAGATCAACTTGTCTGGTCTAACATCGTACTGAATTTCCTTGTTCATAAGCTGTCGTGGGGATTTATCGTTCAGCTTCATACAGACAAACCTTCGAACCTCGCTGCCCTTCAGTCCAGCTTCCCTTCCCCCCCCCGCAACCCGCCCTCCCCTTCTATTTCTTCTCCACTGCTCTCTTCTAGCTGCCGTTCCCCCAGTGCCACCAGCGTCTGTCCCCAAAGAAGTGAAGAGCAACCCACAGTGAGCGGCGGCTCCACATCCAGCTCCTCCATGTCGCTTAGCCCAAGCGGAACTCCCGGGCCACGCTCCTTCCTTGCTTCAAGCTTCCCAGCCAATGACCATGCCTCTCACACAGTCGCGCGCACTCAGAGAAGGACCCCCGTGCCCTTACGCATTCACAGGCTTCCTTCCCGTCTTTGGGGCTCGTCCCACACTGCCTGAATGCTTCAATGCCTGTTCTTCAGACTCATGAAATCCAAGCTCCGCTACTGCGTCTGGCTCACTGTCTTCCAAATGGGGGGGACAAGAATAGGCAGCGTTGGAAAGGGCTCGAGTCCGAGGCGTTTGGGATGTGCCGTAGAGACAGGCACTCCGTGAAAGCACCACGACGAAGTCTAAGGAAGGCCCCCATGAAAGAAACTAAGTTGACAAGGCGGGAAAGGACATAAGCACGGGGGGGGGGGGGGAGCCAGCAATATAGGATGCTGCTGGCAAGTCACTTCATTAGGTTTTTGTTTTGATTTGTTGGTTTTGGTAAGTGGTCAGAAAAAGAAGATCGTTGTCTCCTCTCAACTATTTTTGTCGTTTGGTGAATAGTTTTTTATGTTGGACTCTCTACCCCAGATCTTAGGAGCCAGAAACGTATGAAAACTGACAACGTCTGGAGACAAGAGGGCGAGGACGCAAGAAAGAATGGGAAAGAGCTAGTGGCTTAAAAAGCAAGATGGTTTGGAATATAAAACAGATTTTATCTGGAAGAATTGAATATCTGTCCTTCAATAATATACATATAATAACTGCAGAGACTCACTGAAATCGCTCACCACTAGTGCATCATCTGTAATCTGGTCCAGCAGACCTGGGAGTCCTAAATTAAACATCTTTGTTCAGACACAAATCTCACATGGTTTCTGTATGTGGTTGGGTCATATATAAATAAGACTTTCAGTACCAAAGCCAGTTTGGTGTAGTGGTTAAGTGCAGGGACTCTAATCTGGGAGAACCTGATTTGATTCCCCACTCCTCCACTTGCACCTGGCTGGATGACCTTGGGCAAGCCATAGTTCTGATAAGAGCTGTTCTTGAAAAAGAGCAGTTTCTGTCAGAGTTCTCTCAGCCCCACCTACCTCACAGGGTGTCTGTTGTGGGGAGGGGAAGGGAAAGGAGTTTGTAAGCCGCTCTGAGACACCTTTGGGTAGTGAAGGGCGGGGTATAAATCCAATCTCCTCCTCCTCTTCTTCTTCTTCCTCTTCTTCCTGGTAGAGAATCATTGGCAGCGGCATCAGGAGCAGCTTTGGCTCCTCAGTCCCATCCATGGCTGGGCTGTCAGCAACTTTTTCTCCCCCCCCCCCCCCTGACATGACCACCAACCTGTGAGGCCTTCTCCTCCTCTTGCCGTTATTTCTCCTCTCACATTTCCAGTGAGGCAGCCTTGAGAAAAGGACAGGGCACTGAGGGAGTACAGCCCAAGCTGCCGTGTGTGTGTGGGGGGGCATCAGGTGTATCTGAGGAGGCCTTCCCCTTCTCCCCACAAGCCGGGCTGGGCCAGGCCAAGAGTGAGCAGAGGAGGCTGGAGGAGAGCAGGAACTGCCTTCCTTCCCCACCCGGCTGCTGTAAAAGGGAGAGCAGCAGGTGGCTGGCTGGGTGCTCTCCAAGCGGGCGAGTGCACTGACGCACTCCTCCACTGCTTTCGCTTCCCGCCTGCCCTGCCTACAGAGTGACTGGGGGGGAGGAGATTGTGTGCGGCTGGGTGAAAAGTGGCGGGGCACTTAATTCAACTAACTTTTATTAAATCAATTAGGTGTCCCCCAAAGAAATTTAAATGTCCCCTGACAAAAGAAATCCTGGCTACGAGCCTGGAAGACAGGCCCAAAAGAGAAAATAATAGAACACCACTAGTGGTCACATACAGCTCTTAACTCAAAACAGCTCAATGCATCATCAGCTACTATTAACCTGTACTGGATAATGACTGTTCTCTTTCACAAGTACTGGGTGGGGAAACCTTTTCTTGCCCACAGACAGCCCGCCAATCTTAAACAACTCCTCACCCACAATAATACAATATCTAACTTGTAACATAGACACTGGTGCCAGAACTTGCAATAAATCCAGATGCCAACTTTGCTGCCACATACACCCAGAAAACACAACATCTGAACCTAACAACATCAAGTACAGTGTCGAACTCATCTGTTACGTGGGCCAGATCTGACATAAATGTCACTTTGTCAGGACAGGCCACATGTGCCATAAAATAATGCCAGGTATCAGAGATATAAACTTTATAAAGGACACAGGCAAACCCAATTAACGATATTATTTTTATTCAAAATACAAACAAAAGCAATTGATTCCTAGCAGTGAAAGCAATTGATTTACTGGGGAACCCCCCAAAAGCGCCCCAATAAATGTATTTAATAATATGCAAGATGACTTTTTCCCCAAGGATATCATAAAAGGGGGAAATACCTTACATTTCCATACAAATTACTTTTTGTATATACAGCACTTTTAGATTAGTCATCTTGCTTACAAGTAAATAAGGTAGTTTTTTAGCAGGCCCCCTCCCCCAGTGCCAAGTCTGAGCAGCTGAGGATAGTTACGATCAATGCTCCCTCTAAGCTGTGGAGTCTTGTGAGCAAAAATTCTACCTTGTGAGCTACTGGCATTAAAGTTGTGAGCCAGCGATTTGACTGCTGCATGAATTAGTTTGCTCTGGAACCATCCTTCCTGAGCTAAGAGAGAAACGCGTGAGCTGGAGGCTAAAAAACTGTGAGCTAGCTCACACTAACTCAGCTTAGAGGGAACACTGGTTGCGATCCGTCTCTTGCTCTTTGTTTTCTCTCTTCCTCTGTCCTACCTCTGAGGATCTTGAGGAGGCATACCAGACTCCCCCCTCCGCCGGCTGATCCCCAGCACCAACAACAACAACCCTGTGAGGTGGGCCAGGCTAAGTAACTGGCCCTGAGTGATCCAGATGACAGAGGCCTGGCTCAGGAGGAGGGGGGGGGTCTGAACCTGGGTCTCCCAGACCCCCCCTCCCATGGACAGTTTCTTCACCTGCAAAGAAGAAATTTACCATATTGTTAATACCTGACACTTTTTAAAATAGATTTATTTTTGCTCATTAAACCGAACAAATAACATACAATACACTATTACAGGAGATATAGATTTAACAAAAAGGAATCTATATTTTGAGGGGATCTCCCCACCTTTATGACATTCCATTCCCACCAAATAAGAAATAAGAGGCATCCACATGTCCAAAAAATGAGATAACTTAGAATCTGAATCTGCAGGGTTAACCATCAAAGAGATCTTTCCCATAACCATAAAGATGGAGGTTTACAAATAAAGATGGAGGGCTGCTGTTGTGATTATTTAAAACATTTCTATGCTGCCTTCCTACCCAACTCAGATCCCCAAGGCGGCGAACATCTTGAACAGTAAAACAGTGTTTATATTAAAAAAACTTTAAAACTAGTAAAACATATAAACTATTATAACCACACAAACAGCTAATAAGGGTTAGTGAAGGAGCACCAAACCAAACAAAAAAGTCTCCACCCACTGGTGGAATACAACAATAGAGGGAGACAGACATATCTCACTGGGGAGGGAGTTCCAAGGTTTTGGCACCGTGACCATTTCCCGGGTTGCCACCCATCTAGCCACATATGGCAGCAACTCGGGAAGATTACAGGAATAGATTCATATGGAAATAGGCAGTCTTTAAGGCAAACTGGCCCCAAGCCGTGTAGGCATTTAAAGATCAATACTGACACCCTGAACTGAGCCCAGAAGCAAACTGGGAGCCAGTGTAAATGGAACAAGACAGGAGTGATATGGTCACTGCATTCATATGGTCACTGCATTCATATGGTAATAGAGTGATATGGTCCCCAGTGCCACATTTGAGGCATGTTGAAGAATGGGTTTATTTGTGGTAGCTTGATGATGTTATATTTTTGTATGTTGGTTATGTAATGCCAACCTAGCAGTTCGAAAGCAAGAAATTGCAAGTAGATAAATAGGTACCACTTCAGTAGGAAGGTAACAGCGTTCCTTGCGCCTTGGTGTTTAGTCATGCCGGCCACATGGCCACGGAAACGTCTTCGGACAGCGCTGGCTCTTCGGCTTTGAAACGGAGATGAACACCGCAACCCTAGAGTCGGATTCAACTGGCTTTGGAGCAAGGGAACCTTTACCTTTATGTAATGAGGAACTTATAAAATGGCACTACTTTACTTAATGGCTTACAGCTGATTTGGGAGAGATAGAGGTGATAAAAATACTGATGAATGGCTTGGACACGATGGTGCAGTACCACCTCAGCTTCACTGATTAGGAGGAAACTAATTGGTAATATCAGGATCAAAGATGATAGCAACATGAGGCAAGATGAATACTAGAGTAGCAGAGTGTCAAAGTACTAAGATCTGAGAATGGAAGCCAAAGCAAAATTTATGCAAAGAAAATGTTGGCAGATTCCCAAAGGTAAGTCTATGGGCTGGTTCACACATCCATGTTCATCACCTAATAACTTGTGCATGTGAAAGAGACATCACTGATCTAATATTACAAATAAATCTTTCATATTGGCGTCTTGAGAAAGATTACCATTCATATGCTACTGATTCTGTAGTGGTGATTCACAGTACAGAATGTCTCCAAGTCCTTGTATGTGGAGGTACCTGATTACACAGAGAAGGATTGGTGTCAGCTTTCTAATATATATGATTAACTGCCAACCATCTCTGTGACTTCAGTTGCTGGGGAAACAGTTGATAGTTAGTGGTACAATGGTATTTCTGCAGCTGTGCTTGCCACAGGTACAGTAGAACTGTGTGACACTATAAAATGAAAGCAGTTAGGATTACTGTAGCTATCAATGTCTGTAGCATTGAGGATGCCATGTGTCAAAGGCAGCCTTTTCTGGGAATGATAACATGCATTCAGGCTAATTAATTTATCATCCTACATAAAAACACAGTTCAGGATCGAAGAATATAAATAGAGACACATACACTTCAGCTATGAGTGAAAGTATTTTTTAATGCTCCCTGCATTCATGTCCCCTTTCGTACACTTTAATACACTCAGCCACGCATGTGCACAGATAGGTTGTCTGATGCTTACAGAGGTTTTGATGTCAAGTGAAGACGTTTATTTTCCCGGGGTATGTGTCTGTCTAAATATATATCACATGTCTTTGTTTTATTGCTTCAGTTATATAGCTTTTTTGTTTTTAAGACAGTGTTTTCAGCATTATGTTACTGATACTAGTTTTAGTTTCTCCCCACTATTCTAATAGTTATAATCCACCATGTGCAGGGAATGTAGGTAAAATATTTCTTAAATAAATAAAAATCCTCACACACACCATTCATATAGCATTCAAATACATGCACAAACATAAAGAGTAGCCCAGCACTGTGATAGTGCTGCCTACTCCCTACATAATAATTACAATGTTGCAATACGAGTTTGTTTATGAGCCCAATAAAACTTGGTATGTTTGAATGAGCTTGTGTCTAATGGGATATAGCTATGGGGAGACTGGCAGACAGTGGAGCAGACTGGCTTGGAACTGGGGAGGGAGAATCAGAGACTTGGGCAGGGGTGGAGGGTAGAAAAGAAACAATGATCCTGGAACAGAACCACTACCTGCAAAGGGTTCCTGTGACTTCAGCAGTGAAGAGATTTAGGAGCAGAACCTACTAACAGGAATAACATCTGGGTACATAATTTACTATGAAAAAGAGAGGGCTTGGGGTGGCCTCTATATGCACTTATATTTGCTTGAGCATATATGGGGGAAGCAGCTAGACTGATTGAATTTGATGCAGACTTAGGATACTTGGTAGAACTGGACTGGAACCGCAGGACCCAAGTTTTCACTGGTGAACTCTGAGTTGCATTCCTGTAATGTACCCAGATCAGACCGCGTGCAAGGCATGGGCTCCACGCGGTTGGGCAAACCCTCCAAGCTTCGCTCCAACACACAATGGACTAAGCGGATCCTGGCCCGCTCCAATCGGAAGGCTAGGCTCCAGGCTGAGAGCCTACGGAACTCTCGGCCACTGTATATAACCAATAACGGGAGTGGGGTGTTTTGGGTGTGGGGTTTTCAGGGAATATAAGCCGGCCTGCGAGCCGGCTAAAGTTGTCTTGTTCCTCACGAATAAAAGTACGTAAGCTGAAATCACTCGTCCGTCTTCGTACTTTTCACTGGCAACGAGGATGGGATACATCCTCCCTTGAACAGAGACCACAAATCGAGCATTGCATCCAGTCTCTGCGCCGAGATCACCGCACGCCGCTTCACCTCGTGCCGCATCTCCGGTTGCCGCTCATCACACCGTTCCCAGCACCGAGCATCGTGCCGCTGACCCCAAGAGCAGCCCCGCACCGCTCCTCGACACCGACCGCTGGCACCAGTCCCGGGCATCTTCCCCACATGGATCCGTAAGATGGCTGCTGAATCCGAGAGCCTCCCTGCCTTCGACATCTCCCAATCATCGCAATGGGAAACCTGGCTGGAGACCCTCGAGAGCCACTTCATTATCCACGATGTCACTGATCCGGGTAAGAAGGCGTACCTTCTTTGGCACTGTGGCATGGAGGCCCACCTTCTACTGAAGGACCTGATAGCACTCCGGCTGACCAAAGACGAGTCGTACATCACTTTGGTCAAGGCGCTTTCAGACCACCTGGCTCCCAAACCAACAAAAATTGTGGAGCGGTTGGACTTTTTTGCGAAAGTCTGCCTCCAATTTTCTCACGGCTCTGCGACGGGCCGCCACCAGGTGTTCATTCCCGGATCTGGCTGACGCATTCCTTAATCATTTCCTCTTGGGCCTACGGGAGCCCAAGCTCCGAAGGAAGCTAGTCAGCCAAGACAACCTGGATCTTGATAAAGCGATCTGGGAGGCCACCACTTATGAGAAGGCCCACCAAGACCGCTGTGCCAAGGTGGTCCACTGTACACAAGCGACTGTAGGCTCCGAGGATGAGGAGCTCCTTCAGGTCCACCGCTGGCCATCCCAGCACTCTCAACACCCCACTCAACACCACACGGGATTCAACCCGGCGAAAGCTGCCCCATCCTCCGCATCCTGTGCAAGCTGTGGTGACGCACATGAACGCCAGTCTTGCCGATTCCGGGATGCTGTCTGCCGCTCCTGCAACAAGGCCGGCCACATTGCCAATGTTTGCCGTTCCAAAGGACAATGACAGAGGACCACAGCACAACTGGAATCAATGGATCTGGGACATTGAGGACAAGGTAAAGAGATGTCAACCTTGCCAAGCCTCACGTCCAGACCCACCCAGGGCCCCGGAGAGGGCCTGTGAATCCTCGCACTGACCCTGGTCTCGGCTTCACCTGGACTTTGCGGGGCCGTTCCAGGGACAGTTTTTTTTATATTGGTTGACGCTTATAGTAAGTGGCTGGAGGTAGTCCCTGTACCATCAACCTCTTCGAGAGCCACCATCAAAGCCATGTGGCAGATCTTCAGTGCCCAGGGCATCCCGGACACCCTGGTGACAGATAATGGAACCGCCTTCATGTCTGGAGAGTTCCAAGAGTTCACCAGCTATTATGGAATCCGCCATGTCCACTCGGCCCTGTTCCACCCCGCCACCAACGGACAGGTTGAACACATGGTAAGGAGCACCAAAGATGCGCTCCGCTGGCTAGACGGCACCGACTGGGACTATAAATTGGCATCTTTTCTCTTCAGCCAAAGAACCACCCCGCATACCACCATAGGACGTAGGGCAGCTGAGTTGCTCATGGGCAGACATCTCACAACGAGATTGGACCGCCTCCACCTGGATTGGGCACCCAAGTGAGAGCCCACCATCGAAACGCAGGAAGACGCACGAGGCTTCTTCCCGGAGGATCTCGTGTATGCACGGAACTTTGCCAAGGGCCCCCCCTGGATTTCGGCAAGAGTGGTGAGAGGGGCCTCGCTCCTACGAGGTCTCCAGTGAGGACGGTCAAATTCTCCACCGCCCAACTATGCCGGCGAGCACTGCTGCTGGAGCCGGAGGACCTCGAGGAATCGGACACCTTTGAGACTGCGGAGCCCCCGTTTCCTGCCACTGCACCCATTCCCCTGGACACGACTCCCAGTCCAGCCCACCAGCTTCCGGAAACAGCAGAGGTACCCAGCGAAAACGTCAGGGCCACCATCACCCTGCCACCACTGGCCAGCCCTCCACCGAGTGCATCAGCATCGGCCCCGGTTCCGACTGAGACAGGAATATGCCGCTCTACCCGAGAACGCAAAGCACCAATCTATCTAAAGGACTTTGTTTGTGGGTGTCTTTCAGACCAAGGGGGGAGGGGTGTAATGTACCCAGATCAGACCGCATGCGAGGCAAGGGCTCCACGCAGTCAGGCGAACCCTCCGAGCTTCGCTCCAACACACAACGGACTAAGCGGATCCTGGCCCGCTCCAATCAGAAGGCTAGGCTCCGGGCTGAGAGCCTACGGAACTCTCGGCCACTGTAAATAACCAATCACGGGAGTGGGGTGTGTTTTGGGTGTGGGGTTTTCAGGGAATATAAGCCGGCCTGCGAGCTGGCTAAAGTTGTCTTGTTGAGGTCTATGGTTATCGTCCTGCGAAATTGGGTCTGATGGCCATACGGGTAGGTAACTGTGTGTAAAGTGCTGTCAAGTCACAGATGACTCATGGCGACTCTGCAATGTTTTCAAGGCAAGAGACTAACAGAGGTGGTTTGCCATTGTCTGCCTCTGCACAGCAACCCTGGAATTCCTTGATAGTTTTCCATCCATATACTAACCAGGGCTGACCCTAATTAGTTTCCGAGATCTGACAAAACTGGGCTAGCCTGGGCCATCCAGATTGAAGCTGGTTCATACCAAATCACAGAAGCAGCTACACACTTCAGATTTGTTTCACATTAATGACGAAGCTCAGTTTTCTTGCTATATTGTTGTGTCTCAGTCTGTTTTACATGACAAAGTGTCTTAACTATTGTTGATGACTCCTTGTATATTACAAAACGGTTTTGTTGAATTTATTTTAGCACATTTTTATTCTTCCCTTCTTCCAAGAAGCTCAGATCAGCATAAATTGTTCTCTGCTCCTCCATTTTATCCTCACAACAACCCCATGAGGTAGGTTAGGCTGAGAGAGCAAAGAACTTCATAGCAAAGTGGAGATTTGAATCTGGGTTTCCCAGTTCTTAGTCTCCAGACCCTTCACCATTTTCGTTGCCCTCCTCTGGAAATGTTACAGTATTGTTGTACGTGCCCCACTTCTCCAAGTAATTAGGAGTTCCAGGGACAGTTCTTAGCTGGGTTGGTTTGCTTTGATGGAGGCAGTGCAGGTGGAAGCATAGACACTCCCACAGGCTAGCAGATCCACTACACTACATCAAATCCTGCACCCCTAAAGTGCTTCACCGAGTGAGAGTAGTGGCTCCCCACTTCTCTTTCTCTGACCCTTCCAGCATCAAAAATAGCTTGTGTAATGTATTCAATAGCTGCCATTGGAATACATGAATCATCTAATTGACTTGCCATGTAAAGCTTCGTCCTGGGCTAGGATCCAAATCCATCCAATCACATTGCTAGCCCAGGAAGAACCAACCAATCACTGGTCAGCAAGCTCCCTGAGCGGGAACATCCGTGATTGGGCCTTATGTATACAACCTTATTGGTTGATAATTGTATAGTAGGCGTGGCTACATTAGCCTGGAGAGTTTAAAAAGGGAACAGCATTAATGCAAAAGCTGTTCTGGCTATCAGATGTTGATCCGTGTTGGAGTTGTGTTCTTGCTGAATCACTCTCCGACTGCTTTGTTAAGTGAGCGACTTAACATTTTGGATATTTTTTCACACAAACCTGTCTTGGGGGGGGGGGGGCGCTCATAATTTCCAGCCCAGATAAGCACTTGAACCAGTGTTGTGTAGGGGTTAGAATGTCAGACTAAGAACTGGGAAACCCAGATTCAAATCCCCACTTTGCTATGAAAGACTCAAGTCCTATGAGGAAAGGCTGAAGGAGCTCTGTATGTTTAGCCTGGAAAGGAGGTGACTGAGAGATAATATGATAACCATCTTAAAGTACTTGAAGGGCTGTCATATAGAAGATGGTGTGGAGTAGTTTTCTGGTGCTCCAGAAGGTCGGACTAGAACCAACGGAATGAAATTAAATCCTTAAGATTCTGTGATTCTAATATGTTAGAGAATATGCAAATATCCCTTATAACAAAAGCAATGGACTTTATCACAGCATACATTTTAGTTTTTCAAAAACCCAAAGGTAAAGGTAAAGGTTCCCTTGCTCGAAAGCCAGTCGAATCCAACTCTAGGGTTGCGGTGCTCATCTCCGTTTCAAAGCCGAAGAGCCAGCGCTGTCCGAAGATGTTTCCGTGGTCATGTGGCCGGCATGACTAAACACCAAGGCGCACGAAACGCTGTTACCTTCCCACTGAAGTGGTACCTATTTATCTACTTGCAATTTCTTGCTTTTGAACTGCTAGGTTGGCAGGAGCTGGAACTAGAGATGGGAGCTCACTCCGTCATGCAGCAACTCGGGTCTCGAACTGCTGAACTACTGACCTTCCACAGCCTGCAGTTCAGCATCTTAACCACTTGAGCCACCGCAGCTCCTCAAACACCCAAGGTGAGCCTTAAAATAGTCGATGAATGCTGGCAATGCTGGAATGTCCAGCTCCAAAAATTTGATGAAGAAATCAAGTATTTTTGTGGTATTTACCTAATAAGTAGGTACAACTATAATGACTCTCATGTTTCAATTTTATTTATTAATTTACTTTATAGTCTGCTGTTCCCGCTGAGATTCAAGACAGATTACAAAATTTCATAATGCAATAGGAATATCATGAAACATATTATAAAAATTGGATTACAACTTAGAAAACAATGCAATAGAAACACTGTAAGACATGACATAAGCAATGCAAAAACTAGATTACAGACATTAGAAAACAATGCAGTAAAAACAAGACATGCATACAATACATGGTGCTGAAGAAAAGTTCAGAAATTATATACAGGATTCTACTTTTCCATTCAATTTCTGTTGAAGGAATAGCTTTAAAGTAAGTAAGAGTATATTCTGAGTTTAAGCAATCTTTTATGTTGACTAGGGTTGCCAATCTCCAGATGGGGCCTGGAGATCTCCCGCTCTTGCAACTGATCCCCAGCTGACAGAGATCAACTGCCCTGGAGAAAATGGCTGCTTTGAAGGGTGGACACTATGGCACTGTATCATGCTGAGGCCCCTCCCCTCCCCAAAGCCCACCCTCTCCCAGATCCTTCCCCAAAGTCTCCAGGTATTTTCCAACCCAGACCTGGCAACTAGGGTTGCCAAATGTTACCTACCTTGCCGGCGGGGGACTCCTGCGTAGCACCCGGTGCGCACGCGCACCGCATGCACGTCACAGGGAAGTGACGTCATGACGCCGGGCACGCTGGGGGCGGGGCCATGACCATACAAGGGAAAACCATAGAGTTTTCTATGGTTTTCTACGGCATCATAACGTCACTTCCCTGTGACGTGCACGCTGGGGCGGGGTTCCCCCCTGGGCCCGAACGGGCCTCTGGGGCGGGGAGATTTCTGCCCCCGGGGGGATTTGGTAGCCCTACTGGCAACCCTGATTTGACAGAGGATTAGATTTTAAACAATAAATTCCAATTATTTACCTTCACATTCATTCATCTGAACGTGATCCTTTATGGGGAGAGATCACTCTTAATTCACAAGGAATGCCTTAGTTTCCACATGCCTTTTAAATTTTTCCCCAGTGACCAAGATTGGACAGTGATCCCATGAACACAAACACTGCCTTGGCCATGTGGTTTCAACAACTGCTAGCAGAAGGGAAAGTCAAGGGCAATATAAGCAGTACTTGAAATAGAGATGAGAAACAAAGTTTGAGTCCAGTGGCACCTTTAAGACCAGCAAAGTTTTATTCAGGGTATACAAAGATTGAGTCCAGCAGCACCTTTAAAACCAACAAAGTTTTATTCTAGGACTCAAACGTTCTGCTGCTTCAGACCAACACCACTGCCCACCTGAATCTAGAGATAAGTTCATTATTTTATGAAGGAATGCCACTAAGTTTAATGAGTTACACACTAGCTAGTTCAAGGAGAAAATCTGAGGTGTACTAATAAGTGACCATAGGTATTGTCCGGTGGAAAAAGAGAACTAGATAATGTGGAGGCACCAAAGAGCATGGTGCACACAAGCAGAATAACTATGGCTTGTGAATAAATTAAATTAACCCATGCAATGAAAAAGAAGATACAGATGCTGTTTATTGAGCCAAGGGATAGTATATATTAACACTAAATTAAAAAGCTTGACTGGGCAAATTTGCTAAGTGAAGACTTCAACAGACTTGCAGGCCCGGCGGCCATTTTGAAAAGACAATACCCTCTCCACGAGAAAAAGCAGGGCTCGCTGCGCTCAATGGGTCGCGCGCACGTTGGGCAGGGGCGCGGACGGCATCCCGTGCGCGCGCACGCACACACGAGCACCCTACCTCCGCCATTCTCCTTGGAGTTATGTAACGGCGCTGCGCGTTCTCGTAGGCGGCGGCCCAATGAGGATGCGACTGAGGGGGGAGGGGAAGGCATTGCGTGCGCGCACGCGCAGGCTTAGGCGCGGCCCCGCGGCAGTGCGTGCGCGCTCACTCGCCCCCTCCCCCAGCCTTTCTGCCTCGGCCGCCGTGATCGCCTTTTCATCTTTCTGTCCCCCCCCAACTTGTTGTGAGGTGTTTGGAGCGGAGCGGACCTGCAGACTCGCCATGGCCGATGAGAAGCCCAAGGTGAGCGTGGGAAGGGCTACGGACCGGCATGGATGGAGGAGGGGGGGGGGTTAGGACGGAGCGCAGCGCTCTCGCTATCGCGCCGGTTCTTGCGCGCCATTTTCCTCCCCTCCCCCCCCGCCTCCGTCTGGTTTCTTCTTGTGGGGCGGGCCAGAGGGAAGAAAGCGGGATCCCCGGAGGTCGGCGAGGATTCGGTTCCCCTATGCAAGAGACCCTGCTTTGCTCTTGCGGACTAAGGGATCGCCCCCTTTTTGGGGGGCAGCCCTTTTCGTCCTGCCTCCCGCCTGGAGAAAAGGGGGGGGGGGACAACACACAACAGGCGCTAGTCCCTCGTGTGCTGCTCGCAGCCTTACTAACCGTGGAGATGTGAAATAGGCATTTGGGTGCTGTTTCCACCCCTCTCCAGATGCTGGTACCCCAGGTAGTCCCGGCATGTAACACCCAGCCCGGGAAATTTTTGCTCCGGGTGGGCGGATTCCCCCCCTTATCTTCGTTCCGCGCCTCGTTTTAAATGCGGCTTCGGAAGCGCCAAATTCTTTGCTGCTGCAAAGAGCGTTCCTGTTTCTTTCTCCAGGCCCCTGTAGGATCCTGTGTGTGAAAGGGCCCCGGCTTAAGGCTGCTGGCTTTTAAGAGGGGTTGGACATTTATGGAGTTTGCTTTGCTTTGTGTGCGCCCGTGTGTGGTAGCGGAAAAAAATATGCTTGTGTGGTGTGTGTGTTTTTGGAGAGCCTTGTAGTGTGGTCGCTGTGTGGATTCTGTACTAGTAAGGATGGGGAGAGACTCCCCTGAAGTAGGCGTACGGAAGAGTTTTCCAAACCATGAGTTTAGTAGGGACGATCATACGCTGTGTATTTTTGTGGTGGTTGAAAGCCTTCCGTGAGGCTTTGCGAGTGGTTGCCTGTAATAAGGGATGTTCAAATACTGTGTTTTGACCTAGGGCGCCATATATTTTTCCTACCCACCCCAGGATTTCTGTATTCTGGGGACAGAGATAAATTTATTGAGTCACCGTGTTGCAAACTATATACTTGTGGGAAATCATTGTACAGACTTGCAAAGTTACTCTGGCTAGTCCATTAATTTAGTATGGCTACCTTAAATTATCCACTAAGTTTATTGACCCCCCCAAAAAGCTGAAGAGCTGTTTAAGGATTTCCAGTCTTACATGAACTAGTTAGAACAGACCATTTAAAAACAAAATACAATCTGAAGCATTTAAAAAAGTAAATACTGAATAAGTTATCTCAAATCTGCTTTATTGGCATAGTGAGGCTACTAAAACAAACATCCTAGTTTCATGCTTCCACATTGCTTTGAGAAATGGGAGGAAAGAGTAAAATATGTTCAATTTCTTTTCTATATACAAATGAGGGGTGTTGTCCTTTCTCTTCACTGCCCATTTGAGAATAAGGGTTTCAGGGTTGTGTATACATTGGAACAATAACTAAATGTTTTACCTATCTCAAATAAAGGAGGAGATTTGGTAGTAATTACCATGTTTGAAGCTAAAGCTCCAAAAATAGATGTAGCTTTCTATACAAGGATGAAATTAACTCTTGTGCCGTTCACAGCTGCATCTTACTGCCATAGCCCTTTAAAAATTCCATTTCCCCCTGTGAAAATACAGGATGAGTATTTGTTGTTGTAGTAAATATTATATTGTAGGAAAACTAAATGATCTAACGTTTTCAGTTCAAACATGGAGGTTATTGCAATGGCCTAATTAATCTACAGTACAATCCTAAAAAGAGCTACTCCAGTTTAAGCCCATTGGAATTGCACTGTTAATTGTGTGTGTTGGGACATTGTTACTTGGTAGTAGCCCTCCAGAACTTAATTTACAAGTTTGTGGGTGTTGAATGATATCTTGGGAGGCTGAGCTGTACTTTCTGTTTCTTCAGGACTGATAACTATGGTGCCCAAGCTGAGTGTGGAGATATTTCTTAGTGGAATAATTTGTCTTTAAAATAATATTTTTTCTGTTTTACAGGAAGGAGTGAAGACTGAAAATAATGACCACATTAATCTGAAGGTTGCAGGGCAAGATGGATCTGTGGTGCAGTTTAAGATTAAAAGGCATACACCACTTAGCAAACTAATGAAAGCCTACTGTGAGCGACAGGTGAGGCAGCTATATAAATGTTCAAAAATATGGTTTGAAGCACTTTCATGCCATTGGAAAAACAGTAAAGCATCAATCCTGTGATACACATGTGATGCTTTATGTTTAACATATGGGTAGGCAGTTATACTCTTTTCTGTTTTTCTAAGAAAAAAGACAGGAGTCTGGCAAAACCAAAATTGTGTTATCTCTATATAGCCTTCTACCCAAGGTTCTCCTGTTAGAAGATGCATTTTACATTGTTCTTTGGGGATGTAAACCTACAGCAGGAAGCATGGCTGGATGTTAAATGCTGATAACAGCAACCGTAACTCCTCTGGTATTTGCTCCTGGATTCTAATTATTTTGTGATAACAAATTAAGATAGTGGCAGTGAGCTGTGCTGGAAATCGAAAATATTTGGTTTTAAGACAGTAAAGCAATATCGTCATATCAGTTGAAACATATATGCAAGCAATTATGCCTTTTGTAGACTCTTAAGACATCTGTACTTGTAACGAAGAGAAAAGTTTTTAAACTGGCAAATTACTACAGTAAAGAACATTTGACTGCTTAAAATACCTTTTTCTAAAACAACTTTTTTTCAGCACCATGTAAGCAATATTATGGTGGGATGTATGAAATTTAGACAGTGTGGCATCATCTTCATTCTATAACACTAAACAGTTTGTGATATATATTTTCTTCCATTTCTGGGTTTTAATTAACCATAAAAATCTCTAGAGAGTTGAAGATTATTCAAAGGAGTGCTGTTACAGTTACTTGCATTTGTACATGGGTGCACTGAAGGTGCCCTTTGGAAAGGGATTGGTCTGAACTGGTGCATGCTTCCATACTGGGCTGTTTAAGATAACTGTATTCCAGCAAGAAAGGACTTTGTGACACTTAGTGGGTCTGCAGAGTTAGCTCTGTTGTCTCAGTTATTCTTACTGTGATCAAGATATTGCATTTATATTTACCCAGGTTAAAACATTACATTGGTTGCAAGTCATCAGAAGTAGCTGTCTTACCTTTGTAATGAAGGTCTGTGGATATACCCTACCCTGGGAGGGCTGAATGTGTAACTTTCAGTTCCTTATGACTCTTTTGGTTCCTTTTGCAATGCATTGTGGCTATCCCATATGGGGGGAAACTTCTGCCCTAATATCTATCCTTGATAGCAGGCTGTGTTCTTTGTGCATTACCTTTGGATGGAAGAAAATATACTGGTGACTCTGAGGTGCAAATGCAGGGATGTGCTCCTTTACACCCACTGCAAGTTCAGTGGGGAGGACTGTGTCGAGTATACGTTGTTTTGTGTTTTGAAGATGCTCCAAGTGCCTTAGAAGCATCCCCCCCCCCCAATTTGGAGTTTGGGAAGGGGGTGGGGCAGAGGTTGGACTTTCTTCCATATTGTACTTCAGAGATGGTTCAAGTGTCATAGAAGCTCAATATGACATTAGCGACATGCATTTGCCTGTAACCCATTAAACAACAAAAATTATAGACTCCTTGTAACAAGGGAAGTGCTTTGTGTGTGCGTGCATGTGTTTTATGTACCTAAAGTCAGCAAAACAATCTGTCCTATATAATACCTTCTTTCCACCCAGAAATATGATCAGTATGCAAAAAATACCTGACTGAGCCAAAGCACTTTCTCCTGATGCTATGAATGTAATTCTTACTGGGCCTGTTGTCTTGCCCATACTTGGATTAATTGTACTTTTATTTTTCCATGATTGGAATAAGTGGGAACAAGGGCAGTACATTATTTTCTTTTTTTCTTTTTTTTAAATAGATTTTTAAATTATTGTTCAAGATAACTTCCACAAAGCAGTTACCAATCATAGAAATGCATAAACAAACACTTTTCCGTTACATAAACCAATAACAACCAAAATAACTCAGCATTCCCCTCTAAAGATTCCATATGTTACTCCAAGATCTATTTAGTCTGAATATAGCAAGGATTGAAAACTTCATCTTGCAAGATCTGTAATAAATTATTATTTTCTGAAGTAGGGATGTTTACATGTGGTGAGGTTCTCATCTCATTTTCACATGGGGCAGTGGCTTATCATAAATCACACAGGAAAAACAGCAAATAATAAAAATTAGGTGTATTCTTCAGCATGCATAATAATAAGGTATCATCCCACAGCTTCTTAGATATTTAGTGCTAGTACCCTATTTGGGGCACAGACATTACCTTCTGCTGTTATAACTCAAGCTAGGTAATAAAATATTTGTGACCAAAATGAAACCTGCTCATTTATTTATTATAACCAAGATATTTTTTAAAAGCACAATCCCTTTAACTGGGGGAAAGGAAAGGTAATATACAGTCTCAAAACCTTATTCAGGAATGCTTATCAGTATTCCTGAGGTATCAACAAGTAAGTGGTTCCAGTATTGCAGAAATAGCTGTTTGTCAGGCACTGATCATGGAGAAGTCCTGTTCATTGTGAAAGTTATTAGAGCTGCCTTCTAAAACTTGTTACTCCAAGTGTTCTATCCAATGTCTTCTGATTCCTAAAATATTTCCTGTTAAATCATTGCTTCTGGTTTTAGTGTACCTAGCATCTTCTAGATTCTACCAGTAGGGGCACTGCTGAATACCCCTACTGGATATATTAACACTTCATTCTCCTCTACATTTTAAATCAACTCTCTCTGTCTCTCTCTATCTCGACAAATGCAGAAGTGGACTGCAAGGTTCAGAAAGTAAATTTGAGTGGGTTGTGATTAGCTGGTTTGCTTTACTGGAAAGTACTATTGTTTTTCCTTTTATTCTTTTTATAGGGTTTGTCAATGAGGCAAATCAGATTCCGGTTTGATGGGCAGCCAATCAATGAAACAGACACGCCTGCACAGGTAAAAATTGCAGCTGAAAGGTTTCTACTGGAGTGAAAACAGGGCTACAAACAGACCAGGAAATTGTATAGTAATGACCTTATTAACTGTCATAATGGCAGTATACTAGTTAGAGCATTTTGATTCAGAATGAAATATGTAACAGTTCTGTGTTTAGAACATGCTTAATTTTTAATAACTTGTTAAGTGAGTGTTAGATTCCTTGTAATATAATGTTTGCTACAAATTACCTTGGGTAATTAAACATATTCTGTAAACTATGCACTCTAGTTTAGGTTGTCTGAGCAGAATTTTGTTCAGTTTTTGTTTAATCAATATCACTAAACTTGTACATTAAATGGTTGAATCAGTCTGTTAGCTAACTACATGCAGACTACAATTCAGTGGTTTCATAACACCTTCTGAAAAGAAAACTACTATTGTTGTGGTAGTCTTGAACTAATTATCTGGAAGATATCACTAAAGCTACTTGGAGTTCAGATAAAATTGCCAAACTAACACCTCAACATGGAAGCTACATGTCATCTTTTACGTGAACTTTGCCAGGTCATTCCCTTCACTTTAATGGAGGAGTAGGAATCTGATTGTAGGGCAAGATTTTACGGTATTAGGTTTATGGTAACTTCCTATGTGTATTGTATGTTGTATCCACTGAAGTTAATGTCATTGCATCCAGCTATCTTGAACTCTGACCATTGGCTGTGTGGTTCAATGTCTAAATAGCTTCCAGCAGCAAATTGAGAAATACCTTAAATTGATGCCAGTAATGGAAAGGGGGACTTCAGAAATGTCAAAGCTGCCCGTGTTTTGATGAGCAGTGTTGTGCTAAGGTATCTGCTGTGCTGCGTACATTTATTCTGTAATTTGCAGAAACTTTCTGGACCTTTATGTTTATGAACTTGCCTCTTCCTATGAATGTCATTTATCACCCTTCATCTGTAGCTGTTAAGTTTTTAAAGGGTTTGTTGTACAATATGTATCAGGTTCACATAAATGGGGGCTTTATTGCTTCATTTATACTCCATCTTTCTCCCCAGTGAGGGCCCCAAGTGGTTTACATTGTTCTCCTCTCCCCCATTTTGTCCTCACAACAACCCTGTGAGGTAGGTTAGGCTGAGAGTGTGGTTGGCCGAGGTCACCCAGCAAGCTTCCATGAGAGTGGGGATTTGAACCTGGGTCTCCCAGATCCTAGTCCGATACTCTAACCACTACACTATACTGCCTCTGTACTGTTGCAGCCACAGGTAATCTTCTGCCTCATAACATGTTGGCCTTGTGTTCCTTTTAGGGACATAGTGAAAAATACAAAGGATTGGATGCATCACTTATATTTTGAGTTGACTTTGTGTTTTCTAATGCAGTTGGAAATGGAGGATGAAGATACAATTGACGTGTTCCAGCAGCAGACAGGAGGAGTCTACTAAAAGAGAACCAAACTTCCTTTCCCACAGACAACACATTCACAACTAGAAAAATGAGACTTGGTTCAGCCACATCTTGACTACTGCAGTATAGCTTTTTCTCTTTGATTTCTTTTCCTATTCCTTCTATTGTACATAAGGTAACTGGTGTATGTGCACAGACATACATACTTTTTTTAACTAAATGGCCAATGATATGTTTTGATCAACATCGTATGGAGATGGGGTGGTAAAAACAAACTGGTCTGTGAAAGTGCCCCATTTCTCCACTAGTGGCATGCTCCTTTAACTTTTATCTTTATATTCCAGTAAGTTATTTTGCTCTCATTGTTGGAAAAACAAAAAACCTTGCATACCTTATTTGATTGGATAATTTCAATGTTTTTCTTTTATCGTTGTACAACCAAGGACGATTTTATAACTTTTTTGTATGTAGCTGTTACATGTAGAGCAATCTGTCTTTAAGTAGGGATAAATTACTCTAAACAAAAACGATCTTGGATAGTTTTCCCTTCAAGTAAAGCGTCTTGTTGTTTAAATAAACTTCTTGTTTAAAATAAGCAGCTTTTAATTTTTTCTGTTTTATGGTAATACTTAACTCTGAACCAGTTGTTGTAGCTGACAAATTTCTGTAGTTGCTTGGCTCAGCTTTCAGTATATTGCCCAGCCAATAGCTGTTTTTTTGAGAACAGCCTTTATTACGCTGGAGACCATTGCAAGAAACATCAAGGTTTTTAATGAGACTGGCCAAATTGAAATGTTCTGTTGGTTAATGCAAATATTTGAAATGAAAGAGAATTCGATTATATGAATGTCTAAATTATTGTATCATTAGGCAGCTGTTTTGGAATACTTAAAATGCCATAAACACAGAATAACAAAGTAGTCTGTAAAATCTATAGTGCAGTTTCTTAGAGACTGCTACTTGAATACCTTAGTAACACTATGTCTGGGGTAGTGATGCTCTGTATTCTTGGTGCTTGTGGAGGCAACAGTCGGAGGGCTTCTGGAATTCTGGTCCTGATGGTGGACCTCCTGATGGCACCTGGCCAGAGTGTTGTGTTTTGGCCGGAGTGTTGGACTAGATGGGCCATTGGCCTGATCCAACATGGCTTCTCTTATGTTCTTAATAAGGGAGGGGTTTGTACCTACACTTTTCAGTATAACTCTGGAAAGTAGAAGGTAGGGAGGTTTGACCTAGTAAGAACTGTAAGCCAAACACATTTGAGAATTCCTAAGCATTTATTGATTTGATTTGTGCCCCGCCCTCCCCGCCAAAGCAGGCTCAGGACGGCTTACATAAAATTACAACAGATAAAACCAGCAATATAGATACCAACATGAAACCACATAATTACTAAAAGCAATTTGTATGGTGGTGGCGGTGCAGTAGTAGCAGTAGACATAATAAATTACAGTCGTCAGATTTTTGTATCCGCAAGCTCAGGCTGGATCGTGGTGTTGGGCACAGGGTCTTAGGTTGTTGGGTGCGGCTCCTTACCTGAAGGCTTGGTGGAAGAGCTCCGTTTTACAGTCCCTACAGAACTGTAAAAGGGCCCTGATCTCTTCCGGGAGCTCGTTCCACCAGGTTGGAGCTGCCACTGAAAAGGCCCTGGCCCTGGTTAGATCCCAGCCAAACGATTTTGAGACCCTGATCGCAGTGCTCTCGGGAACACAGGGAAAGGCTGTCCTTCAGGTAAGTAGGTCCCTGACCATAAAGGGCTTTAAAGGTAAGCACCAGCACCTTGAAGTGAATTCGGTATGCAATAGGCAGTCAGTGCAGTGCTTTTAGCGCAGGCTGGATGTGCTCCCTTATGGGGAGACCCAACAACAGCCTGGCCGCCACGTTCTGTACCAGCTGAAGCTTCCAGATTTGAGTCAAGGGCAGCCCCATGTAGAGAGCATTACAGTAGTCTAGTTTTGTGACCACGTGGACCACTGTCGCCAAGTCATTGTGTTCGAGGAAGGGAACCAACTGCCTGATTAGCCAAAGATGATAAAAGGCTGACTTAGCAGTGGCTGCTACCTGGGCCTTCAATGTTAGGGAGGCATCCAGGAGCACTCCCAAACTCCTAACCTCCAATGCTGGCACCAATGGCACTCCATTGAAGGACAGGAGTGGGATCCCTAGCCCCAGGCCACCCTGACTCAGGCACAGGACTTCTGTCTTCATCAGATTCAATTTCACTCAGCTAAGTCTAAGACAAGCCAACCAGCCACGGCCTGCACCAGGTCCAGATCTCCTGGACTAGAGTCAGACTGGCCGCCCAACGGCAGATAGAGCTGGGTGTCATCAGCATACTGGTGACAACCCAGCTCATGCCTCTGGGCAATCAAGGGACAGCTGTTCCCCTAATGCCACCCCGACCCTGGAGAGAGAGCCACTGCAAGACAGACCCCTGAATCCCAGCGTCAGCAAGGTGGTGGATCAGTAGTTGATAGTTGACCATGTCGAACACCACCGACAGATCCAACACCACCAACAGGTCCAACAACAGCAACACTGTCCAGTGCTGTCGCTGTCCCATGGCCTGTTCGGAAGCTGGACTGGTAAGAATCTAATATGGAAGTGTCATCCAAAAAAACCGTGCAACTGAATTGCCACCACCCTCTCAATTTGCCCAAATAGGGCAAATTGGAAACCGGTCGATAATTAGCCAATTCAGCCGGATCCAAGGATGGTTTTTTTAAGAGGGGGCATTGGGTCCATTTGGCTCCATGGGCGAACTAAAATGTCCTCACCGCCCAGACAGGGTCAGGGTAAAACGTTCACATGGGCCTTCAAGGCATGGTGGCCCGACCATTGCACTGCCGTGGCAGTGATCCAGTCCACTGTAACACTTGCCACGAATATCAAATCAAGCATGTTCCCTGCTTGGTGTGTGCGGGCTGTTACATACTGGGAGAGTCCTAGTGCCCCCATGAACGACACCAGGTACATTGCCTGTGTGGAGGCCGGATTGTCGGCATGAACATTGAAGTCACCCAGGACTATCAGTCTAGGGTGCTCCAATGTCCAGCCTGACATGGCCTCAACCAGGGAAGACAGACTATTGGGTGGATGGTACACTAACCAAATAGCCAAACTCTCCTCGGCTTCCCACACCATGCCAGTGGACTCTATGCCTGTGAGCTTCGGCTGCAGGAGCAACCTGAAGGAGGAAGCCTGGATGAACAGAGCCACTCCCCCCCCCCCGGCCCCTTGGTCTGGGATTGGTGGAGGACCGAGAACCCGGGAGGAGCCAGCTGGGGGGGAGCTACTGTTTCCCCCTCTCAAACCCAAATCTCGGCCATGCACGCCAGGTCCACATCCTGCTTCAACAGGAAGTCCCAAAGGACCATGGTCTTATTATTTATGGACCTGGCATTACACAGCACCAATGTTGGAGGTCTTTAGTCCTAGCCCCACTGCCTGGTACCCTTGGGATGGGATGTAGGCTGGAAGGGGGCCAAGCTCCTCTACTTCTCCACCCCCTTCCCTTCCATCCATGCCTGGTCCCACCACTATACTTTCCCCTCCCCAGGACTACTGATATCCCTTGCCCAGTCATTGCTGGTTATTAGTGGTCTTCACCAAACCGAGCCTCAGACCAACTAATAGGCTAATTGGCAGATGGAATAACCTACTGTGAGTGCTACTAGTAGCAATTAACAGTTCTCCCAATACTGCTAAACCCTGGTTAAATCCCAATCTATCCTAACAGAAAACCATTTTACCTGACTAATCTGACACTTTAATTACAGACAATATCTAATTCTCCCAGCCAGTGTAATTTGCGATTTTATTGTATTGTTACAGATTGTTTTAGATGTGTTTTATTGGTTTTACTGTTGTAAGCCGCCCTGAGCCGCTTCGGCGGGAGGGCGGGATAAAAATATAATAAATAAAACTAAATAAATAAATTAAATAAAGGCCAGAGACCATCACAATATGCACAATTTGCATTATAATTCTAGCTCAATTTGTCAAAGTATATAATCAATTCTAATTCATCAAATATAAATCAATTCCACTATAATAGGATAGTTAAACCACGATAATTAATTAATTAACTTAGCCAATTCATCTATTCGACTGGTTTGTTCACTTCCTTCTATTTATACAATTTGAATCATTCATTGCCCAAAGCATCTTGCGATAATAAATGATAACAGTATAAATTGTCTGCATTCCCATTTTGTGGAATGCAGAGTACATCATGCGAAATGCTGGCCTGGATGAATCACAAGCGGGAATTAAGATTGCTGGGGAAAAGATCAACAACCTCAGATATGCAGACGATACCACTCTAATGGCAGAAAGTGAAGAGGACCTTACCTGGGATCCCAGATCACCGCAGACTGTGACTGCAGCCATGAAATTAAAAGACGCCTGCTCCTTGGGAGGAAAGCGATGGCGAACCTAAACAGCATGATAAAAAGTAGAGACATCACCCTGCCAACAAAAGTCCGCATGGTCAAAGCAATGGTATTCCCAGTAGTCATGTATGGCTGTGAGAGTTGGACTATAAGGAAGGCCGAGCGCCGAAGAATAGATTCTTTTGAACTATGGTGCTGGAGGAGACTCTTGAGAGTCCCTTGGACTGCAAGAAGAACAAATCAGTCAATCCTCAAAGAAATCAACCCTGACTGTTCCCTGGAAGGCCAGATAATGAAACTGAAGCTCAAATACTTTGGCCACCAAATGAGAAGGGAGCACTCACTGGAGAAGACCCTGATGCTGGGAAAGATTGAAGGTCAAAGAAGACGGGGATGGCAAAGGATGAGATGGTTAGACAGTGTCATAGATGCAACGAACATAAAGTTGAGCAAACTTCAGAGGACGGTGGAAGACCGGAAGGCCTGGCGTGATCTGGTCCATGGGGTCGTGAAGAGTCGGACTCGACTGTGCGACTGAACAACAACCATTCTGTGGCAAAGTGTTGGGAAAGTACAAAATCACTTTTCAGTTTCTGATACGTATAACATTGTGGTGTTCTCCACTGTTCGATCGTAGGAGTGTTGGTGAGCCCCACTGGTGTGAAGTTCTGGAATTTGTTGATCCTGAGAGGTTTTTTCATCCTCATCTTCCATTAATGCAGAAACAGCTATGTATTCTGCTTCCTCACTGTTTTGATATGGACCTCTGTTGCACTAGTATAAGCAAGTTCATATGGTGCCCTTGATGCTTCATACAAATGTTTATTAAGCCATGGCAGTTGGTGCAAAACCCAACCAGCCCAGTGTCACATCATGGTAGAAAAGTGGTTTCCTAGAAGGCAGTTTGGAGCCAACCAGTTCTGTGTTACTCGCTGAGCATCAGGATCTGCTTTACCTGCAGGCAGATGCTGCTGGCTCTGCTGTTGTAAAACCAAATCCATACTGCTGCTGCCTGAGGTATGTGAGAAGGGAAGGCAGGAGAGAGGATGAAAAGGAAGGTTAACCAGTGCTGTGTGGAAATCCATAATGTTTGGATCCCAAGGTTTACATTGCCATGTCCCTGATGAAGGGTTTGCTTGAGTTTAACTGCCTGTACCTTCCTTAGCCTCAGATGTAGAGATTTGATTTAATATACTATAGGAATTTAAAAAACCTTTCTGAAGAATGGGATCTTAAGAAATCCACTACTTCCCTTAATGCTGTAAGAAACCACAGAGATTATTAGAAGACTAAAGCAAGTCTGAATTTCAAAGGGTTAGTTAAATCAAAGGTAATTATACTGGATCTTATAGTAGTTAGAGATCTTTATGCTTCCCTTGCTGGGATGAGGATCCGTGAGGATCTATGTTGATGGGTCATTTTGTAGAAAAAGAGGTGTAGGAGTTCATTAGCATAACTTATTTGCATATGCCACACACCCCTGACATCACCGGAAGTGATGTGGACTGTTTTGGATTGCTAGCTATGGGGTGGTGGTGGAGGAATGTGCAGATCGTGTTGGGTGCCGATAACCAACTGTGGAATGCTTTTAGGCAGTGTTAAGGAGCACCCCGGCTGGGCAGGACCTCTCCCAGGGGGGAGAGACATTGAGTAAACATGGAAGGGTGGGCCCTGCGGGGAGAGATCCGGGACTGTGACATGACAGTAAGTTTTCCCTTCTAGCATCCTCTTTCCAGGCAATGGAGAGGACCCAAGGAGCATGATCTCTTGAAGGGTGGTTTGCCTGGGGGAACCCATGGGGGAGGCCAGAGACCCCACCGTGGTGGCCTGCCCATCCCAGCCTCCCTCTTCCCATCAACTTGGAGTCTGTGCCCCATTCCCGGTGGCAGGCTCAGGGGGTCCACCCTCCAGTAGAGTCAAATTGGGGTGCAACTGACGCAAGTGCCTCTGTAGAATGCTAGTGGTTAAGTGATGGCAGATCTCTCCCCTGACGAACATGTACCCCGCACACCTGGCACTCCACCACACAGGGATCACTGACGGATTCAGAAGTACTTCCATGCAGCAGACTGCAGCTGTGCCCCCATGCCCAGTGAGGTGCTCTTCAGGCATAACCTTTATCTGGATTCAGACCCTGGACTGATAGAGGGGGGCGTACTGACGGTTGAGTGAGAGGTGGGTGATCACAGCCAGGAATCCCCGGGCACGGAACAGGATGACACACCTCAGCCATTGTCACCACCCTTGCCACTAGCGATGGCTGTCTCCTCCCTCTCACATGTACTTTGCCCCCACGGCCAACCTGGAACTGGGGGGGGGGCACTCATCCAGTGACTGAGACCAGCCCCATGGATGCTGCAGGGGAACCTGACACAGAGGCCGCTGACGAAGTGCCCGAGCAGGAGGGCACTGGTGTGGGAGAATGTGGTCATATCCCACCACCTGTAGTCAGTGTGCCCTGTCTTCCCACCTGCCCACGCCTGTGACCATGACCCCTTCGGGGCCCCCTCATGTCCCCACACATAAGACCCAGGTAGTGGGGGTGAAAGAGTGGCTGCTCGAGTTGCGGGGAAATGCAAGGGTCCGTGGGTTCGGAGCCTAGTTGGCAGAGGAGGGGGCCCAAAGGCAGAGACTCAACACACCCAGGGAGAAGGGTTTTTTTCCCTTTCAACAGGGGCAGTTGAGGCAAGTCCCCACAGCCAGCAGTCAGAGGAGAGAGGGGGACTCAAAGGTAGAGACTCGACCCACCCACCCAGGGAGAAGGGTTTCTTTATTTTGGCAGGGGCAGTGAAGGAAAGCCCTGCAGTTGGTGTCAACGACAGCCCCCTAGAAATTGCTTTGAGAGTGGGGTGCCCACTTGCCACGGGAGACAAGGAGCTGCCAAGTCCGAGACTGCAGCAACCCAAGCAAAAGGGGTGTGTGTGCTCTTTCAAAGAAGGAACGCGACCCCACAGTCAGTGCCAAGGGTAGTCTGCAAACCTCCCAAGGTAATGGTTAGAGAGTGGGGTGCCCACTTTCCAGGCCAGAGGGGTGCCCACTTTCCAGGCCAGACTTCAGCAACCCAGGGAGGTGGGGTGCAGAAAGGGGAGAAGACTCACGCCCTGTGCCCAGGGGACTTTGCCAGTACCACCTCCCTACCCCCGAAGGTAGTTTGTGACTTGGTCACCGAGGGGCAAAGGGGAGAGAGAGAGAGAGAAGGAACTCTGAGATGACTTCACCAACCCAGGGAGGAAGGGTGCAGAAAGGGGAACAGACCCACAACCTATGCCCGGGGAACTTTGCCACAACCCCCCCCCCCCAGAAGGTGGTTTGAGACTTGGTTGCCGATGGGCAAAGGGGGGGGAGAGAGAAGGAACTCTGAGGTGAGGGGCTTCAGCAACCCAGGTAGGTGGGGTGCAGAAAGGGGAGAAGACCCACAGCCTGTGCCCAGGGGACTTTCCCAGTGCCACCTCCCTGCCCCCGAAGGTGGTTTGAGACTTGGTCACCGAGGGGCAAAGGTGAGGGAGAGAGAGAGAAGGAACTCTGAGATGAGAGACTTCACCAACCCAGGGAGGCAGGGTGCAGAAAGGGGAACAGACCCACAACCTATGCCCAGGGGACTTTGCCACCTGCCCCCCCCCCAGAAGGTGGTTTGAGACTTGGTCGCCAATGGGCAAAGGGGGGGGGGGGAGAGGGAACTCTGAAACTCTGAGGTGAGGGACTTCAGCAACCCAGGGAGGCAGGGTGCAGAAGGGGAGAAGACCCACAGCCTCTGCCCAGGGAACTTTGCCAGTGTCAGCTCCCTGTCCCAGAAGGTGGTTTGAGACTTGGTTGCCGAGGGGCGAAGGGGGGGGGGAGAAGGAACTCTGAGGTGAGGGACTTCACCAGCCCAGGAAGGCAGGGTGCAGAAAGAAAAAAAGACCCAAAGCCAATGCTAAGGGCAGTCACCAATCCCCCCCCCCCGAGTGGTTGGATGGTTGGTCGCCAGTTGGCCAAGGGAGAGCGGGTGTCCTTTTGGGATGAGCAGAAAAGTCAAGCCCCACCGCCAGCAGGCAGAGAAATCAGCAACTTGCAGAACCAACAGAAGGGGTGGGGTGACTCTGTTGCTTGACTTGCCAAGAAAACAGGCAACCCCTGAGTAAAACCAAAAAAGAATTCAAGCCCAGTTTCCCACCCCTTACAGGGAAGAGAGAAAAGACAGGCGGCAACCAGGCATTGCAGTGGAGAAACGCAGAAAGGGGGGAAACGGCAAGAAAAGGGAAGCAGAGGTTGTTTGTTGTCTGGCGATTGGTATTGTCGCCAGGAGATCCAGCTGGTTTCTCCACCCACCCATCCACCCCAGTAAATTTTCTCCCCACCCCAGGCTCACCGCGAGATTTTTTCCGTGCGTAAAAGGAGCACTGCACTGTAAGAGACCGCAACGTGGACATGTGACCTTCGAGCCGGTCCATTCAAGCCCCCCCAAAGGCAATGGATTTTGGTTCGGGCTTCGGGTCCGTGCCCATCCCTATCAGAAACTGATTTATGATGGTAGTAGCCTACTTCATTGGTTGAATGTGGTGTGGATAATGGCAAAATTAGACTGCTGTGCAAGTAATAAGATGTCATGGAAGCACATAGTATGCTTAGTGGATTATATGTATTGCTCCTTTCAGCCCATCCTGACAGTATGAGGCTGCAGTCGTTCATATTACAGAAGTAAAGGATGATAGAAGTATAATTAATTCAGTTTACATGAAGCAATATGCTTTCAGGGAGTGTAGAGGGTGAGGTGTACTGAGTACTGAAATGATATTTCAGCTCTTCTATTGTATTTAATGGAACATAGCAATGATTTAAGGACTGTGCGGCTCATTAGTGTGCAAATAAATACTTTTCCTTGTGCTGACTGTAGGATCTGTAGCAGCAGCTAGAAACATATTGCATGATTCTTCAAGCAGGGTAGAACCGACAGGATCTGAGAAGCATCCTGTTCTGGGTGCATTTGATGCAAAGGGATGAAGGGGGAAATACTTCCATTTGTACAAGTGGGGATACGGTGGATAAGGAAAGAGGATAAAGTAGAACAGGACAGCCAGTCAAAGAGGCCAAAGGCCCGAGTGGAAAAGGCACATGCCAGAGATGTCCAAAGAGACGCACAGTGTTGGAGCTATTGTATGCAAAGGCCAGAAGCTTGTGACCCCAAATGGGGGAATTAGAGTGCTTGGTTTTAAGGAAAAACATAGATATTGTGAGCAAAACAGAAACCTGGTAGAAGGGAGAGAACCGGTAGGATACAGTCATCCTGGGATACGAATTATAGGAATGACATGGAAGGGCATACTGGAGGAGGTGTTGCTATATATGTCAAGGAGAGTATAATGTCTAACAAACTAGAAACCTTTAAAAGGCAGCTTCTCCACAGAATTGCTGTGGGTTGACAATACCAGGTCCAAAAAGTAAATTAGTCCTGGGGATGTGCTATTGGCCCCCTGACCAAAACGCTCAGGATGATCTTGAAATAGAAAATGAAATCCGGGAGGCATCCAAAGGAGAGGGAGTTGTAATAATGGGTGACTTTAAGTACCTTTGTATTGACTAGATAAATGACTGTTTTAGCCACATCAAGAGCTAAAATTTCTAGATACCCTAAATGACTGTGCACTAGAACAGCTGGTCATGGAACCGACCAGAGGGGAAGCAACTCTGGACTTAATCCTCAGTGGTGCTAGCCAGAACCGAGTGCGAGATGTGGAGGTAGTTGAAGGAAACCATGATCACAATGGCATCAAATTTAATTTACATGCATATGCGAAAATACCAAAGAACTCTCAACAGTTATATTTGACTTCAAAAGAGGAAACTTCTCTAAAATAAGAAATCTAGAAAAAAGGAAGTGGAAAGGAACAGGCCCAAGATGGTCAAATCTCAGGCTTGGGGGTTACTGAGAACCTCAATACTGGAGGCTCAGAATGTATACCACAGGTCAGGAAAGGTAGTACAAAGTCTAAAAGGTTACCAGCATGGCTAACAAGCTGGGTGAGTGACAAAGGCTTCCTTCAGAAACTGGAAGGCTTATCCAAATGAGACAAAAGCCAACACAAACTTGTGCAAAGAAAATGCAAGCAGACAATTGAGGATGCAAAAATGGATTCTGATGAATGTATTGCTAAAAACATAAAAAACTAACATGGCTACCCATCTTGATCTAAAAGCATAAAGACCAGCAATAAGGAATTATTTAAATACATTAGGAGCAGGAAACTGACTAGGGAAGCAGTTGGGCTATTGG
Organism: Gekko japonicus; assembly: GCF_001447785.1. NCBI lineage: Eukaryota > Metazoa > Chordata > Lepidosauria > Squamata > Gekkonidae > Gekko > Gekko japonicus. The sequence continues at coordinate 659,920 of NW_015165830.1, forward strand.
ATGGCAATGGAATTAAAGGAGTACTAAAGAAGGATAAGGAGACTGCTGAGAAGCTACTGAATTCTCATTTGTCTTTACTGCTGAAGGTATAAGGCAAGTACCTGTTCTTGAATGGATGTTTTCAGGAGGGGCTGTGGCTCAGTGGTAGAGAATCTGTTTGGCATGCAGAAGGTCCCAGGTTCAACCCTCGGCATCTCCAGTTAAAAGGATCAGGTAGCAGGTGATGCAAAACACCTCAGTCTGAGACTCTGGAGAGTAGCTGCCAGTCTGAGAAGACAGTGTTGGCCTTGATGGATCATTGGTCTATTTCCATATAAACCAGCTTCTGAGCTTCAGAAGGGGAGGAAATAGAGCTTAGGTAAATAGTAGTGAGTACTTACAAATTGCAAACTAACAAGTCACCAGGACTAGATGGTATCCATCCTAGAATTCCTAACTGAAATGTGAAATTTCCATTCTTCTGGTATGCAACATGTTCCTAAGGTCAGATCAGCTTCTGTACTAGAGGACTGGAGAGTGGCCAGTGTGACTCCCATTTTTAAAAAACGATCTGGGGGGATCCAGGACAGGTAGATGGATGAAAAGCATTATAAAATATAAAATCGTCAGGCATGTAGAAGGCCAAGCCCTGCTGAATTAAAAAAATGGCTTCAGCAAAGGTAGGTCCTGATTCACTAACCTTATAAAGTCCTTTGAAAGTTTTAATAAACATATGGACTGGAATGAGCCAGTAGACATTGTTTATGTGGATTTCCAAAATGCTTTTGACAAAGAGCTTTACCAAAGAATCCTGAGCGAATTTCAGGGTCATGGGACTCTTATGGATTAGAAATTGGCTAAAGAAGCAGACAGTAGGAGTAAATGCTCAGTTCTCACAATGAAGAGATGTGAACAGCGGGGCTCCTTAGCCTCTTAAGAACCTTAAGAAACTCAGGGACTTACACTTGAGTGTTTAGGCAGAAACTGAGAATAAAGCCTTTCTTCCTCAAAATTTCAGAGACGTTAAAAAGCAAAAACACCTACTTGTTGGCAACATATTATCTGGATTTAGTGCAATTACAAAGTTACCTCACTTTTTATTCTCTGTTCACCTCATACGTCCTACACCTGATTTCCAGGACACACAGAAGAAAGTATTTCATACACAGCACATAGTTGTTTTGTGGAACTTGCTGCCACAGGATGTGGACAAATCAATGCAAGACAAGGCTATCAGTGGCTACTAATCATGATGGATACCTACTCCCTCCAGTACCAGAGGTAGTATGCCTCTTTAAATCAGTTGCTGAGGAGCACAGGCAGGATGATGGTGTGACAAGTCTTCCTGGTTGTCAGCTTACTAGAGGTAGCTGGTTGGCCACTTTTTGAACAGAATGCTGGGCCAGACAGACCTTTGGTATGATTAACTGTGGCTCTTATGTTCCATACAGAGTGTAAATTTAAAAGGTGGGAATGTAAATATATAATATGATTGATGAATCCTCCTTAAAGTAAATTTTCACATTGTAATCAGTGAAATTACAATCCATATAGGAGTACATTAAGCGTGAGATCAGGATTTGTTTTATATCTGGTACTAGAAACTAAGCTATTTTTTCCTTTTGTAGATGATGCCTTTGTAGATCAAAGAATAATAGGACTTCAATGTGTCACCACAGTGCTTATTTGGGTAGCAAGACCATGTTGTTTCGTTGCCTCATAATGTGCTTACCTGAACAAATTTTCACAATTACACTGAATAAAGTCTGTAGCAATGTACGTTTGCTCATAGCTTTGAATTCATGGCTGGATAAAGCAACTGTTTCTTGAAGTCAATTTTTGTTTCCGCTGCCATGGTCTGGACTTTGTGGTTGGCACAGTTATGGAAGGCATTATCATCCCCATCTGATACCATTGTGCTGCATCAAGGTATACTTCCCCTCCCCCTATTAATTGAATTTTAATGTGCCACAATAAATCAGGGTTTTGATAATGAACTGGAGTACTACAGGGGTATATTACAGGTGTTGTGGCATAGTGAGTTTTAAAACGGTGCAGTAGAATCTTCCCAGTTGTATAGATATAGAAGTCTTATTTAAGCATTGTGTGAAATGCTGTACTTACGCAAGCTTTCCAGAAGAAACCGAAAACCGCTCAACAGATGCGCACCACTCCCGCGCCACCCTCTCTGACGGGCTCCCCCTCCATCTCCAAACTGCTGTTTCATAAAGAAAGGCTAGAGAACTTGTTATTGCCTCATGTGTAGTTTAGCCAATCCCAAGCGTCCTCATCTGAGTGACAGCCGAACTGCTAAATTATGAACAAAGGGGGATGAGAATCCAAGAGCAACCAATAAGCGCGAAGTAAAAGTATCTGTCGACCAGTCTTATTAAAGCAAAGGGGAGTAACTTGTCTCCGGAGTTTGGAGGCGGGACAGTCTTTGGAGTGGCGTGAGGCTGGCTAAATGAGATGGGAGCAGGGGGTTTGAACCGTCCAATGAGATGACCTAAAGAGCGATAACTATAAAACGAGATGCCGGAGGGGGGAGGCCACTGCAGTTGTCTCTTGCAGTCGCAGGGAGTAGAGGTGCGGGAATATCACCTCCCGGTCGCCTCTTTATCGGGCGCTTTTCTCCGGCTGGTTTTCCTCCACCATGACAACTACGACCACTTTCAAAGGGATGGATCCCAATGGCCGGAGCAGCTCCAGGTTCGAGAGGGGGTGCTGAGAATGAGGGAGACACGTGTTTGTGCAGTGCGTATGTGGGCGCGCAGAGTGGCTCAGGTCTCCATTGAGACGATGCCGGGGAAGAAGCGGTGGCTTAGTAAACGTCGCCGCTTCCTCCTCCTCGTGTGTGTATGGCTGACTCTCGGGTGGTCTCCTCAGCTTGCGATGCCGGGTTGTGATTCTCGCGGCGGTTGTGGCTCGTAGCCCATCGCTGTGAGCGGGAGGCAGAGCGAGAGAGAGAGAGAGAAGACCGACAGGAAGCAGTTGGAGCGGAATCCATCTCGCCTCTTTTCTCCTCCCTTCCCCTTTTCTGTGGAGAGACTGCGGCCTGTTGCCACCCCCTGGTTTCGCAGGGCTTCGGCCCCGGCGTCCCCACCCACGCCTCGTGGGAGCGCCCAGAGCAGGAGAAAGCGTTTCTTCCTGGTGGTGCCTCGCAGGCGAGGAATCAGCCATTCTCGTTTGCTCCTTATGCTCGCTAGGCCTTTTCCGCACATGTGGCACGCTTATTCTTCTCTTTGGACGCTTCTGGCAGCCCGCAGCAGGCAGCGTCCCCACTTTTCCGGGCCTGCGTAGGGAGTGGGAGGATCGCCACACCCCACCGCTCGGAGCCTGGAGCCTCTAAGAAGCTATTGTTGGGGGGGGGGGGGACGGGGGGAAGAGAGACCCCGCCGTTCCCGCTTTACTGGGAGGCTGTAGATTGGGCTAGTCCTTGGACCCCCCCCCCCACCTTCTACCCCACATATGCTCTTAGGCGGGGGGCGCACCCACCTAGGAATGTGCGGAGGCCTTTGAGCGGCTGGCGTGGTGCTTGTTGTAATCCTGATTCCTACCCTTTCCCCAGAGAAACAGCTGCCGAGGAGGCGGGGGTGAGCGGCAAGCCTGGGCTCTCTTCGGCGCAGCCCGATCAGCAATGCCTTTGCCTCCAACAAAGGAGGCATCTACTCCTCCCCGCTCAACCTCATAGCCGGGTTAGGCGCTGTCAAGTAATTCTGCGTCGCTTCCTGGCACGGTTTCTCGCCTTGCCGGGTTTTTTTGTGTGTGTTGGTAGCCAATGCCTTAGCCTGGTAACACTGTTACTGTAAGTGATTCTTCGCGCTGGGTGGGGCTTGAGCACACTTCTATTGTCTACCATCTGTAGCCGTCTCACCTGTTAAGTCCTGGCTCAGAGGTTGCAACTAGGTCGGCAACTTCCCTGGCATCCTCTGAAAGGCTGCCCCTATCTTGGTCCAACTTTTGCCTGTCAGTGGAACTTAAAGGAAGACTTTTAGTCTTGCCAGGACTTGGAGGTGTGTTAAGCTTATTGTGTACTGTCACTTTAAATGGATTAGACATTAAATACCGGCTTGGCTCTGATGCTGTCACTTTGAGCATCTTTTGTACTTGTCAGAAACCTGCAGTATTTCATTAGCTGTTCTGGGGTTTCTAGGGGGGGGGGGGGGGGATTATGGTTTTTTTGAAAACTTTTGAAGGAATGCCTTGTCTTGGACTAAAGGGAAACAGGAAGGGAGTTGAATTATTACCCAGTGCCGGGTGTTCTAGTGAGCATAAACTTAAAGTCTCAAGCAGGTCTCTAGAAAGGTGGGAAGTATATCTGCGGGAGTGTTTTAAAAAGAAATCAAGGACTACATGTCCTTGATCTAAAATGCTGTCACAACAAGGTTTCCTAATGCAGGGTCTTGGCACTGCCATCTCAGTAACCTCACATGTGGATGAACATCTTTTGGGTTCCTTGGCGGTTGGAATGTCCTCCGCCTGTAGAAGAACCCTGAAGTTGTTCATACACAAGCCCCTGATTTTGGCTGCTTTCATATACATTAAATAATGCACCTTCAATGCATTTTATTGATGGCTTGCAAATGGATATGCTCCTCCACACAGGGAAATTCAGTTGCAAACAATCACTACAGTACTTTATCCAACCTTGCCTTGTCCCAAACAGCAGAACCTCTTGTCTACTTCAGGCCTTTTGTCCATCTTTATCTAGTTCCTGTATCTGACCTTATTGTCTTTACCTTTTGGTTCCCTGGGTGTTAATATGATGCAGTGGAGTAACAGTTACTCTTCTAAAATTGTGGTGTCAAGCAGCAGTGGTATTACTGTCTTTCTTCTGGGGAAATGGGAGGGAGTGTTAGGATGGGGCAAGCAAGGCCATAAATGACAGGCCACTGAACTACGACTTTGGGGCACATGTATCAAGAAAAATCCTTTCTTTCAAATGACAAAGAGTATATTAGTTGGAAGGATTGCAGTTTGGTAAACAGACAGATTCTTTTCAAAGGCAGAAGCTTAATTATACAGGCATATTTAAATTCTGTTGATGCTGCTTCTCAAATTATATGTTTCCACAAATCAAGCTTCTGGAAGACCCTGACTTTTAAGCCTCTTTTTGACATTGGAAGGCCTTGCCAGCCATGCTAATGGTACAGAACTGTTACTTTTAAGATGAAGCAGTCTTATGAATGGCCACTTGTGTGGACACCTGTGATGACTAGGGGTGTGCAAAAAAACCTGGTATTTTTCAGATTTGGGTATATTGAACCCAAAAAATATCGGAGTTTTCCAATATTCCCCGATCCCAATACTAGCATGGTATTCAGATTTGGAATTTTTTGGAAATTCTGAATTTCTTTGACTCCATTATACCCTGTAAGGGACCGTTATAGTAAGTGGGTCCCCAAAGAGTATAATGGAGAATTGATCCAGGGGTATCTGGGGCTTGGGGGGGCTGTTTTTTGAGCTAGAGGCACCAAATTTGCAGCATAGCTGCTGGTGCCTCTCTTCAACCCCCCCCCTCAAATTTCAAAAAGATTGGACCAGGGGGTCCAATTCCATGAGCCCCCAGAGAAGGCGCCTATCCTCCATTGGTTTCAGTGGAGGGGAGAAAGTGTTTAAAGCGGTTGTGGTCCCTTTAAATGCCTTCTCCAAGCTGCAAGTGAACGCCGAAGGCATTTAAAGGGCTTGTATTCCAGCTCCTGCCAACCTAGCAGTTCGAAAGCAAGAAATTGCAAGTAGATAAATAGGTACCACTTCGGTGGGAAGGTAACAGCGTTCCGTGCACCTTGGTGTTTAGTCATGCCAGCCACATGACCACGGAAATGTCTTCGGACAGCGCTGGCTCTTCGGCTTTGAAACGGAGATGAGCACCGCAACCCTAGAGTTGGATTTGACTGGCTTTCGAGAAAGGGAACCTTTTTACTCCCTTTAAACACTTTCTCCAAGTGGTGAGTTTACCCAGAAGGCATTTAAAGGGACTGCAATCCCTTTAAACATGTTTTAACTTTGACTGTCCAGCGGTGCTAAAAAATCCCAAATATTTTATTTATTTTTATTTTTTGAATTTGTATCCCGCCCTCCCCTTAAAGGGCTCAGGGCAGCTTCCAACAATATAAATATAATACAACAATATCAATACAATACAATTAAAACCATGTTAAAACACATAAAAAGCCAATTGCCTCAGTGGTTGATAGTACTGGGGATAAATTTCTCAGAAATCTGTACAGTTTAGGATCTCAGACCCAGGCTATAAAATAGGGGCCGACCCAAGCTGTAAATGGGGCCGCCCCAAGGAGGGAGGGGGACGCCCGCTGCCTCAACCAAAAGCCCGGTGGAAGAGTTCCGTCTTGCAGGCCCTGCGGAATTGTAATAAATCCTTCAGGGCCCTGATCTCACTCGGGAGCTCATTCCACAGGGCAAGTCAAGTCTGGTGTCCCTGGGGCCAGGGACCACCAAAAGATGTTGATTGGTGGACCTCAGGTAGTTTTTTACCTTGCTTTTCTGAATTTGGGGGGTCTTAGCCATTTCAGATACCGAGAAAAATACCCAATTCTGAAAGAACAGCCAGAAAATAAATGTACAGGCCAAATAGAAGTTTGGTGAACTTCTCAGCAGTTTTTCTGCCATGTTTTTGTTCTGTTAGTTTTCATTGCGTAGCACTGCTTGATTATCTTATTAGATCTCTTCAGTTATGAAAACTTCCTGCCTGGGCATGGTCTTTCATGCAGAAATTTATAATAATTACAGATCTACAGAGATTACATTTATATT
>NW_015165830.1:666714-671191 GCF_001447785.1 Gekko japonicus
ATGGTGCTTCTGTGTAGGCAGGGTCTTTTAGGAATCCATTGCTTGTATTGTGCTTTCAGAACTCTAAAAAATGGGATTCCAACTTCTTGTCTTGGTGGTTGTTCCTTATTAATGTTCATGAAACATTTATGATCCATAGTACGATGGAGAATTTGCTGCACTTTCACAAAATTTCCTGATCAATAATCTAGAAATATTAATGACCTAATCTTCATGGCTGTCCTGAAAAATGCCATGGTTATACTCTGGATCGTCAAGCAGCTCAGTGTACCATATTTATACTTGTCTTGAGTTCCATCAAGCTCTGCTAGTATTGCACAATGGAAAAGAACAGTAATACTCTAGCACTGTAGTTTAAATCTTTTGGATTGATGTTCATGCTTTAAAGAAGTGGTTCTCCACCTGTGGACTTGGGGACCCATGGAGGGCCACAGAGTTATTGCAAGGGGTCCAAAAATCCATCCAGTTTAGGTAGTTTTTTTACCTTCCTTCAGCTGTGCCTTCCCAACGCAGCCCTTGTGCCATATCAGCTGGGCTTCATTCACCAGCTGATTGGCCACAACTCCTTGACTGGATCCACTTGCTCAGAGGCCCCATCCAGGCAGTTGGCATCTGGCCAGCCACAGCCAGAGGCCTCCAGGTGTGCGCCAGCTCAGTAGGGGCTGCTTGCCTACTCACGAGAAACACTTGGCGTACAGTGGCCACCCGCTCCCATCTCTTGCCACAGATGGAAATGCCTGCACTCTGAGGAACCACTGTTCAGCCAGCGGCTTCTTTGTGGACCAATCCGTTGGCTTCCCTGGCCCTTCCTACATCTCTGGCCGCCTAGGAAGGCAGCTGTCAGGACCAGGAGCTTTACCGGGATGTGGTGTCTCCCTCTCGACCACCCCAGGCAGCCAGTAAATGTGGGGGAGGAGAGGTTGCCCCCCCCCCCCCATAGTTTATGCATCTGAAGTGAGCTCTGATTCAAAGTTTATGCTAGAATAAATTTGTTACTTGTTAAGGTATCACTGGACTTCTAGTGCCACCTAGATTAGTAACTGACCCTAAGGATGTCCGGCTAGCCTCAACTAGGGCTAGGGCTTTTTCAGCCCTGGCCCCAGCCTGGTGGAACAAGCTTCCATCTGCGATCAGGGCCCTGCGGAATTTGTTACAATTCAGCGAGGCCTGCAAAACGGAGCTGTTCAGCAGGCTTTCAGTTGAGGCGGCGGGCATCCAAACTCCATTCTTGGCCTCCCCTGCTGACAGTCTAGCCTCGTGGTTGGTGGCTTGATACCCCTTAACGATGCTCAGATACATAGCCTGTAATGAGCATAGTTCTATTTTGTGTGCGCTGTAACCTCAGTGCAATGAGAATGCTTTTTATATAACTTGGGTGTCTTTTTCTAGGGTTCTTCGCCCTCCGGGTGGTGGTTCCAATTTCTCCTTGAGTGGGTTTGATGAGCCAAAAGAACAACCAGTGAGAAGAAACAAGATGGCATCCAACATCTTTGGGACTCCGGAGGAGAATCCACCTTCCTGGGCTAGGTCAACAGGTACAATTTCTTCTTTTTAGGAGGTTCCCATCATGCTGAAATGTCAGAGAAATTAGGTATACCTGGATTTAGCAATTGTAGCCCTTGTAGGAAGGTATACTTTTTGACCTTGCTTTGAATCTGTAAAATAGCTTTTGCCAACCAATTAAAGGGTAACTAGAGAAGAGGTAACTTGAAGTTTAAGGTATGTTTATACTAGAACAGTGCCAGGTAGGTGAAAAGCATGAACGTATTCCCTTTATTGGGTGGAGCACTGAAACTTGTAGGCATTGCACCAAGAATCTCCCAGGGCACCTGATCCATCAGTCTTGCTGAAGCCAAGCAGGTCTGGGTTTGGTCAGTGCCTGGAGGGAAGACCTCCTGGGAATCCTTTGTAAGCAGCCTTGAATTCCATGGAGGAAGAAAGTCAGGATATAAATATGTATTGTACAAGAGCCAGCAGTTAGATCTTGAGTAGCTGTCATCCTCAGCTTATCTGTGGTAGAATCACTGCATTGCATTCTTCAGTGCAGGAGCAAGTTCTAGCCTGAATGCATGTTAATTACTGGTGGCGCAGTCCTGTGCTTTGGTGTACTTTTAATTCATTAAAGCATTCTTACCTTTGCTTTCTAGTGCAGGCGCCCACAAAGTAGTTTGTAATTGCCCCACCCCCAATAAAACTGGCAAATAAATATCTTGAAAACAAAAGTAAGGTAAAGGTAAAGGTTCCCTTGCTCGAAAGCCAGTCGAGTCCAACTCTAGGGTTGTGGTGCTCATCTCCGTTTCACAGCCAAAGAGCCAGCGCTGTCCGAAGACATTTCCGTGGTCATGTGGCCGGCATGACTAAACACCAAGGTGCACGGAACACTGTTACCTTCCCACCGAAGTGGTACCTATTTATCTACTTGCAATTTCTTGCTTTCGAACTGCTAGGTTGGCAGGAGCTGGAACTGGAGACGGGAGCTCACTCCGTCAGGCAGCAACTCGGGTCTCGAACTGCTGAACTACTGACCTTCCACAGCCCGCAGTTCAGCGTCTTAACCACTTGAGCCACCGCAGCTCTCAAAACAAAAGTAGAAAAATCCAAAAACCAAATGTAGATCAACAGTTGTTAAAATCAGCCCTGCAACAGTGGTTTACTCCAGTACAAGTTTTGACCACCTAACATCTTGGTAGTAGAAATGGGTGATGCCAGTCACAGTACCAGCTGCACATGTTCTGCAAGAGTTAGAAGGATGTTTTGGTGCTTGTGTCAGCTGCATGGCTTGATTTGTGTGGCCCTTCCTATAAATGAAGGAAAAGTCATTAAATTCAAAAACAGACTAGAGATAAAAAATAAGAGCACAAAAGGCACCCTTCTGCAGGTTGGTATAACTTAAGACATTATCAGAGCACATATTTTTGGAATTTTGAGAAACTTTGATGCAGAAAGAGGTTGAACTGTACCCAAGGTGCAGGTGCTTCCAATGCAGTCACAAAGGATATTTGAGAAGGCTAAAGGTCACCAGTTGTTGCTTGGACATGTCAGACTTGTTGCTTTTACTGTTAACATCTACTTGTATAAATGCTAGAATGATTTAATAAAGTCACAACTTATTTCTAGCAGCCAAGTCCAGTGATATCAGTGAAAGTTCTGAAGCACCTGGGTCCCAAAGAAGAAAGTCCACTGATGCAGAGTGTGGTGACTATATAGATCCAAAGGTAAGAACTTTTCTCTAATTATGATTATAAAATGGTGGCAGAGAAACACCTTAGAAATCTCTTCACCGTCTTATTCTGTTCCCTTCTTCCTTTATAGTAATATAACAGCTTTCCCCCCCAGTGCTTGATTTAGGACTAGACCTTGAGTAAACTGCTCAAAGTTAGCTACCCTGCAGAGATTGCTTTTTACTTGTCAATTGAGCATTTCCAAAAACTAGGTCAATGGGGTATCATTTTGGCTTGAATCTATTGTCATAGTCCAGCTCCCCTTAACAAGATGACAGAGTGCCCATTGACAGGTGAACTGCTTATTGAGACTTGGGGCGATTTCTCACGAGGCACTTGCGCCTGGTTTCCCCTGGAGTTTCCTGCTCCGTAGCGTTTTTTTCAATTTCACATCAAGCCTGTCTGCCCCCTCGTGCAGCGGGTCTTTCATTTTACATTGAAGCCTTGGGGAGTGGCTTCCTGCAATTCACCTCCTCCCACTACCGCCCCTTGGTTTCCAAACCCTCCCAAACCCCTCCCATCCGACCTTCCTCCATCCACCCCTTTATATATATATTTTGCACGCATGCTCTGTATCGTTAGATCGTTATTTCGGAACAATGATGGTGAGGAGACATCATGTGACACTTCTTCAGCAATCTGATTGGTGCTCTTTGTCCTCTGAGCCCGGAGTTTTAAAAAAAGGTCTGGGGATTCTCCATTTTGCACATCTCAGCACTGAGACTTTTCCCCAAGATTGATGACCGTCGGGAGAAAGCGTTAGCTGTACTCTGCTCATTGCTTGAGTGTATATTGTAGCATCTATTTCATTGCCGTGCAGTGTGGGCGGGCAGCATCTTTTTCATTGCTACAATAGGACGAATTGCTTGTTCACAACTTTAACGCCGTTGTTCCCACCCCCTTTGTCAACAAAGCTCTTCTGCTGGTGTAATTCCCTTTCCTTTCCCCCCCACTTCCTCCTCCCACCATCTGGTTTCCAGATTAACCCTTTTGAACAAAGAAAATAATCCCTGTGATATTCCTGGGATATCCCCCCCCCCCCGCACACCAACTGGAAAGCACATTTCCCTCATAGAAAACTTCCATGCAGTCGCGGAGGGAAGGGGGGTGCTGCCGTGAATGGATCTATTTCGTTGCTGCAATGGGATGATATAACGCAACCATTTATTTAAACAAAAAAAAGCCCAGTCTCGGGAAAGGGAGCGGAGGCGGCAGCCCTACTGGCTGAGCGGTTGAGCGAGAGAGCCGCGAGCCCG
>NW_015165830.1:671719-704504 GCF_001447785.1 Gekko japonicus
CCAGTCCCAGCAGATCCATTCATGGAAGGGCCCCCCCTTCCCTCCGCGGCTGCTGGAAGGCCGTTGGGGCTCTCTCGCTCGGCCAGTCGAGCCTCCGCCGCCGCTGCCGCCCCGTTTCCTGCCGTTCTGTGCTGAGGACTTCTCGGCGCCCCCCTTCTCTCTGCGGCTGCTGGGTGGCAGAGAACCGGAGCGGGGGCGGTGGCGGCCCGACTGGCCGATCGGCCGAGCGAGAGAGCCACGAGGCCGCAGGCAGCCCGCCCCTGATCCCGCTGCCCTTAATTTCGTTCCTGCAATGTGCCGATATAACGACACCAATCTTTTAAACAAAAAAAAAGAGGAGGTGGGCTAATGGGCGTGGAAAAAGGGGGGAGGGGGGAGGGCTCAGTCACCGCGAAGCAAACAGAAAATCCTGGGATTTGAGGATTTCAGCTGATGCGGAGCAAATGAGGGAAGCCCCGGGCCAAAAGAAAGCATCGAGCCAAATGGTGTGAAACCGACGAGATGCTCCGGAGGAAAGAGAGGCTTCACCGCGCTTCATCGCGGGAAAAAGTCCCGTGAGAAATCGCCCTTGTTTTCTTTAAGCCTAGCATTAGCAGTTAAACCCTGAGTTAGAACAGATCCTGCGTAATTTCTTGGACTGAAGGAAATGGAGAAGAACAATGACTTGTAGTCTTGTAACAATGTAGCACAACTGTTTTGGTGCTCATCTCTCAACACTAAACGTACCAATGATTATTAACTAAGAGTCACCTTTAAAAGGGCTGGCCACGTGCATTCATTTTCAGAATGGGGTGTGTGTAGGGTATTCAGTTTCATGGGATTAATTCCATCCAGGTGCATACAGCAGTCTATTGCAGAAAAAACTCATTGAGACTCTAAAGAATTCAGACTGTTCTCTGAGCCAGAGCCTACTTAATTTGATGCAACACGTTAGAGAACTCTGTCAAAATTGATTTATATACCATCTTCCATGGTCAGTACTAATTTAAAGATGGATTTGTGCTGCAAAACGTTTGCTACCTAGTGGCTTGTTTTTCATGTTGTTGCTCAACTAGTCATAGACTGATAGTGCTTTGTAACATGCCTAGGTGGGCAGCCGCATTGGTCTGAAGCAACAGAACTTTGTTCTGTAACAGGCCTGTGAATTTCCTTTGGTACATATGGTGCTAATTAACTTCTCTGCTTCAGTCTCTTCTTCAGTTCCCCATTTCGACACTAATACTTCAAAGTTATATAACATATCAGTTGTGTTACCAGTTAGTGCTAGGCGACTGACAACCTTGAACGAATCCCAGCCCATGAAGGCTATCCTCTCGTTCCCAACTGCCAGTCCAACATATGGAGAGAGAGTTGGCTTGTGGATATGGGATGCCGGGAACCCAATTCAGAGAGCCTACTACAGTGGTGGCGAACCTATGGCACGGGTGCCAGAGGTGGCACTCAGAGCCCTCTCTGTGGGCACGCGTGCCATCGCCCCAGCCAGGCCCAGACTATCATTAAAGTGTCAAATTCTCTGCCAAATAATTTTAAGTAAATGAAAGCATTTGGGATTGCTTTCCTTACTATGTTTGGATCATCTTAAGTTAATGTATGAGTTGTTTTTTTCTAAAGTAAAACCTCAGTATTCAGGATAAATTGCCGTGTTGGCACTTTGCGATAAATAAGTGGGTTTTGGGTCGCAGTTTGGGCACTCTGTCTCTAAAAGGTTCACCATCACTGGCCTAGTATATGGCTTCCCATGAGACGCATTGATCACAGATCTATGTGGAGAGCAATTTAAGAACTATCTGAACTGGGCTTCCCTTCCTAACTTGTATGTTCAACAACTGAACCAGTGTTAGATGCATTAAAAATAGGTTGCAACAAAAACATTGCAGATTTTCCTTAAACGTGTGAGTAGTTAACTGGGTCCATTTATGGTCATCAATTGATTGTGTGTCTGCCTGTAGAGCTTAGCTAAATGTCTAGCCCAGGATCCCTATGACAATTTCTACAGTGCAGTCTTAAATTACTTTGGCTGTCATGGCTTCTCCCAAAGACCTTTTAAAAAAATTATAGCATAGTGATGATTCTGAGAATTGTAGACCTGTTGCAGAATGACCACAACTCTCAGAACTACTTTTGACTTGAACTGTTTTTGTGGCCTAGGAGTAGTGAAGCAGTGGTAACACAGGATGCTAGAAACAAAATGACATCAGGATTTTGAGCACTCCCACAGGATTGTGAGCGAAGATTCTTTAAACACCTTCAGTGCAGCCATGTAGAACTTCTTCACTTTGATCTAAAGCATTGTGTTGTACTTGAAGCCATTTCCATAGGGACAAACTTTATTTTTCCTGAGTTCAGATTGGAAGCACACACTTCACTCTTGTACCTGAAAGTTTACTTTTAAGGCTGTGAGAGAAAAGTCCTTCCAATCCTTGAAGGTCCCCCCCCCCCCAAAGTTTCTACAAGAATCATTGACCTCTCTGCATGACTCTGAGTGTAGGCTGTTTGCTGCATCTCTGCATTGGAAGTGATTGAATAATCCAGTCTCTCCTCATCCAGAGGGACTGCAGAATGAGATCTTAGCAGAGAATGCTTGGAAGAAGGCAAGGTTGAATAGTGGAGACACAAGAGGTAGGCTCTTTTGGGAATATTTTAGGCTTATAGGAGATCTTAATTTTGAATGTAGTTCTTTCACTGCCAAAGACAATAGGGAACCCTAGTGTACAAGTATAGCCACAAACACCCACCAAGGGAAGACCATCTACAATTCACAACTATATGTGCTCAAAACTGCATATTGCATTCATAACCCAATATTGTGTAGACACTTATCCAACAGATTGCTCATAACAAGCATAGTTTACCAAAAGAACATATTGCAATTGATTAGAATGTATGTGAAACTCAGGCACATTTGTGAAAAATGGAATGGGTCCACTTTAAGAAACTATTGCAATTGATTTGTATATGGTTAAATGCTGCATGGCAGGTTGCCTTGTAGAGAACCCTAGGGTTCCATTGAAGCTATTGAGGTGTGTCTGTGTTATTTTGGAAATCGGGGTGAGATACATTTTTTTCTATGTTTTTGAACTGATAAATGCATTATGCAGTCAATCGGTTTTCTATGTATATTTATGATTGCTTCACAGTTCCATTTTACCATCCGCTGTTGAAGATCATTGAAATGTCTTGATTTATACCTGGGAGAGGCATCTGGCTGTTATTCTTTCCACAGTGGGAGTCTTCTGCTGCAGTTACTTTCTGTTTGGTGGTCTACGGACACTATGTATGGAATTACAGAGGATCCCTACTGTTGGTTTTGAATATGTTCTTTTTGTAGACTATGCTTAATTGTTATGAGCAATCTGTTGGATAAGTGTCTACACATTCTATTGGGTTATGACCACTAACCCTTCTTTGTATTTCAATGAATACAGTATACAGTTTTGAGCACATATAGTTGTGAATTGTAGATGGTCTTCCCTTAGTGGGTGTTGTTTGTGGCAAAAGTTCTTTCACGGCATACAAGCACGCCTTTGTACAAAGCTTAGGAATACTGATCTGGCAAAGTGGTAGGAAAATGCGTGTGTTAATACTGTAGTCACAAACCTCAAGACTACATTAATGGTGTCCGCACTTAGAGTTCACAGAGCTTCTGCAATGGACTGTTCTTGCTTAAATTTGCTGTTAGGTGGGGTGTGGCTGCAGAAGCAATAGACTCCAGTAGGTGTTAAAAAATAGAAAATAACTTTGTTATTATTATTATTCTAGGGTGGAGAAGTTGAAGTTCCAGGTGAGTACTTCCTTTTACCTCTAAAGGAAATTATTTTCCCCATCAAGGGACTTACCTGAATGTGTATGTTATGTGTCCCCATTTCTTACTGTTCCTACTGAAGGCATTCCCTTGGCCACCTGTGTGTGACGGGGTGAAATGCAGGTGTCATCTGACAGCATGACTTGTGAGTAGACGCTCCCAGGTGTAAACATGGTTTAAAAGAGTGAGGGTAGAATTTTGGGTTAGCTGTCTTTAGTCTTGTCCTGACCTGAGTAGCCCAGGCTAGCCCAATCCTTGCAGATGTCGGAAGCTAAACAGGGTTGGCTCTGGTCAGTGTTTGGATAGAAGACCACCAAGGAGTACCAGGGTTTGTACACAGAGGCAGGCAATGGCAAACCACATCTTTACGTCTCTTGCCTTGAAAAGCCTACCAGGTCACCATAAGTCAGCTGCAACTTGAAGGAGATATCTATCTATCTATCTATCTAGATATAGATATGCATACACACACACACATTCTGCTGTCCTTGGGGCATCTGCTTGGCATCAGTGTGTTCTTTTGCCCTTGTTACTGTGCCCCAGGCCCAGTTCTTAGTCCTTAAATGCAGAAAGCTTAAATTTCCTGCATTAATGCTGCATAGGCTTAGGTGCAGATCTGCTACCACACTCAAGAAGTGATGTAAGGGTTGGGTAGGATTCATGCATAAACACTTGTGAAGATATGCACTTGCGCCCAGTTCTCATTTTATTTTTTTGTGGGGTAGGTGTGTTTTAGGGGCTTAAAAAAAAAGATTTTATGTAGGAGAAAGGGAGAAGTGAAAGGGAAGAAATGTTCATTGCAGTTCTTGAAATACTGAAAGTTAAACTAGAAAAAGACTCATTAGCACAGTGGTTACAGCAGAGTTGTCACCTTAGTGGCATTAACACTGGCAAATAATCCAAGTTTTGTATTTAAGAAACTAAGCTTTCCAGAGTTATCACTTTGTGGTTGGGACAGTTCCAGGACCTCTGGTTACTATAGCAAGACAAGTAGATCTTTCATTGTTTGGATTCTAGGGGAAATTGAGGAATAGCCCCATGAAATGTGCAGACTAGTCTCAAAGGATGTTTATGAATGTATGACATGGCTGACTGGTTTCATTAGTCTGCCAGCTGTTTAAGATCCCAATCTGAGTCTTCTAACATGGGAGACAAACCCCTGGCTTGATGAACTGGGGTAATACTGTAGCAATCCTATTGATGGTGTTGGTTGTACTGCGATATCTAGGAATCCTTTCTACAAAAGAGAGCTTTTAATACACTTGGTGTAAGCTGTGCTTGTGCAGTGCAATGCTCTTATCATCTTGGCATGTGCTCTGTCTTTTGTTTAGTCCATCCCACTGGAAGAAGGGGCTCCTGAACTGTCAAAGCAATCTAAAACAGCCTCTCTCATTTGTAAGAGAAGTGGGATGGATAGACAGGAATTAGTCTGGTTTCCTGTTGAACTCTTATAGCTACCCTTGATGCTTAATGCCTTGCACACATGGGCAGCTTTATCAGCTCTGAAATAGCATACCTTTCTTTTGGCAGGCAGTTGTCATTATTCACAGTCACTTGGCCAGCTTCTTTGTAGATCTTTGTCTTCCCCTAGCAGGCTTATATATGCATGAAAACAGCTTTCAGAGATGACCTTTTAAAACAATTCTGGCAGATAGTCTTAACTGGTTCCTCTGTCTAGTGCACACCAAACACAGCTGATCTCAGAGTTTTCCATGTGTTCAGTCAAGATGAACACCTTATTAAACTGGATATAGGGCTTTCCTTCATCTTGTGGCTAACCATCCAGAAATCTGCCCATTGAAACAGATTCTAAAATCCAAGGACAGCCTGGTCTGGAAGGTTTGTGAGATCACTGAAGTGTTCATAGAACTTTTCTTTAGCATTCCCATGGAAAGCCCACTCCTGCACTACTCTTGCTCTAGAACTTATGGAAGGTGGGCAGATTTGTGGCACTACAGTCGGTTGACTAGTGGTACTCCCTCCATAGTTGAGCCCTTTACTTCCATTCCTGACATAGAAGGCCCGCGAGTGCAAAGGCTTGCTGCTCACCCATTCTCCTATCCCTCCAGTGGGGGCTGCTTCTAGGAGGGAACCAACTTCCAACCAGAAGCTCCACCAAAATATGGCCTTGCCTACTTTCATAGAACAGGGGGCAGGTGCCACATGTAGGGAACTGTTCTCAGAGGAGCCACAGACTGGCTCTTGGGCAACTGAATTTCACTGACCTAGACCCCTGGAGTTAAGTGTGAGATTGCCCTGTCAGAGTTGGTGGGTGGCAGTGGGGGGAGCTTCTCCCTGGCTCTTCTCAGTGTTTATTCTGACTTAAAGTGACAGTGACATTGGGACCCAAAGGGGGCACATCTTTAGAACCTCTCCCAATGAAGCCTTTGGGTGCATAGAACTTTCTCTCTCCTCGCAACTGGGGTGGTTAAAATATTCATGTTTTAGGGCACCTTCTAAAGACCAGAGCTGGGAAAAGTGAGGTCTTGACTCCCAAGTGTGAAGAACTGTACAAACTGCTTTATGCTACCATGGGAAGAATAAAATTGAAAACTTTTCCCCTGCCCCCCCCCCCCCCCACTAGGACCAACAACAGAAAATTGTGTTTAGAAATTTCCTGCTATTTACTGATGTGTATCTTTATTGTGGAACAAAACAGATGTGGTGCAGGAAAATCTGTGGTTGGATCTCTCCCTTTTTCTTTAATCATTAAACGCAACTGTGGAGACAACTGAAGTGGATTGTGGCTGTGTGGGGGGAGCGGTGCTTTAGCATTCTCCCCCAGATTTTCTCTATGGAAGCAAGAGGAAGAAGCTGACTGAGGTTAAAGATCAATTTGCTTTTCTGGAAGGAGGCTATTTGAAGTGCAAACGGAAGGCACTCCCAACCCCCTTGACCATTTTAGAGGTAGTCAAGAAGCTACTTGAGATGGAATGATCCTCACATGGATTGCGGCTGCAACACAGGGGAAAGAGATCATTTTTTTTTACCATTGCTGTTTCCTGATACAATATCCCACACTTACTGTTTGCTTTGTGTGGTACCTGTAAGTGTGGGATATTGTATCTGGAAACAGCAATGGTAAAAAAAATTGATCTCTTTTCCCTGTGTTGCAGCCGCAATCCATGTGTTTTCTTTTAACTTTTACAAAATGTGAGGATCATTCCAACACAAGTAGCTTCTTGACTACCTCTAAAATGGTCAAGGGGGGTTGGGAGTGCCTTCCGTTTGCACTTCAAATAGCCTCCTTCCAGAAAAGCAAATTGATCTTTAACCTCAGTCAGCTTCTTCCTCTTGCTTCCATATGCTCTGATCCTTTTTGAGCCTGAAGTCTGAATAATCACTAATAATAATTATCGTATGGCAGTGTGTATAGAATAGCCAGGAGAGCTTAGGATTGTCTGGCAGTCAGAAGTTCTAGCTTTTTTAGCATTACGGACCACTACGTGGTGAGCTAGACTTTGGTTGTTTGTTTTTTTAAGGCAAGAGACATTTCAGAGGTGGTTTTGCCATTGCCTGCCTCTGTGTCATGCCCCTGGTATTCCTTGGAGGTCGCCCTTCCAAATTCTAGCTAAGGCCAACACTGCTTAACTTCCGTGATCTGATGAGATCAGGTTAGCCTGGAAATAATCACTATTCAGAAGGGATAGAAGGAATTTACAATGGCCAACCCATTTAGACTATGTTTTTAGGATGATTAAGAGAGAAGCCTTCAGGCTTCGTGGCGGCATATCTCTTGAATTCCTAGATTCAGGTGGATAGCCATGTTGGTCTGAAGCAATAGAACAAAGCTTGAGTCTAGTGATACCTTTAAGACCAACAAACTTGAATTTTGGGTATAAGCTTTCATGTGCAAGCACACTTCTTCAGGGGGAGACGTTGGCAGGAAGGGCTAGTCAAAGTCAAGATGCATAAGTAATTGGGCAACAAGTATAGCTGAGATTAGACTAAAACAGTTAGTAAGACCTGTGAATGGCAGCAAATTAGCATACAAATAAAAGAGTTAATGAACAGATGTGAGAACTAAGTTCGAGTCCAGTGGCACCTCCAAGACCAACAAAGTTCAGTTCTGGGTATAAGTGAGAACTGAGAGACTTCGCATGTGTAGATGCACACTTCTTCAGATACAGATTTCCTCAAGCGTTACATATAGTTGTGGGTGTGTTAGTTGTCAGGAAGGGCTTGTGGCAGGCCCTATTCTACCATGCCTTCCAAGGTTTTCCTAACACCTGGAGAGGCTTTTCTCTTACTCTCTCCGCTGCCATCACCTGACCTTTGTAAGGAATCACCCACTGGGAGGGTCAGGACTCCCAGCTTCTCTTCCAAGTTCTGAGGCCTTGCCTCTGTGTCTCCCGTTGCCCAGCGCCTGATCATCACGGGGAGAGTTTACAGCATTGTGCACCCCTGGAGGAGTAGCCACCTGCCAACTGCCTGCTTTCCCCTGGTGCTTCTTTTAAGATAGCATGTCCAAGAGGGTAGAGGTCTATGTGGTACAGAGAACCACTTCCTTCATCAAAAGTTTGAAGTATTTATTAAAAATAAAATGTTTACAAGCATATTTTTAGCACAGCACCAGATTGAGCAAGGGAACCAAAAGAAATGGGTAAAATACAAATCCTCTGTCCCTCTTTCTATACATGCCCTAACAGATAGGACAGGCTCTTTTAGCTTAGGAAATTACAGATCCCTACAGAGCTTCCCCTACCTTGAAGCTTGCTCCAGCCCTTTAGGCCAGCTGTACATGGTTAAAACAGCTGCCTTTCTCAGTGGATAGATCTGCCTCCTCTCCTGGACTCAGCATCCCAAAGAAAGAGACTGCCTTCCTGCAGCAAGGTGTTTTTCACTTCTCATTCCTGACCCCCTTGACCAAGTCAGGCCAGGTCAAAGAGGCTCTTCTTGGAGATCTCCAGGATTCTCCTTCCTGAAGCCTCTCTAGTATTTCACACCTCCAAACCTCCCAGGAAAAAAGATGCATAAGGACAGCTAAGATGGGAATAATGCAGTTGATAAGATATGTGAATTGTAACAAATTAGCGTACAAATAATAAAGGAGTTAACAACAGATGTGAGAACTAACTTTGAGTCCAGTTGTTGGTCCTGGAGGTTCCACTGGACTCAAACTTTGTTCTCACATCTATTTGCTAATTCTTGTATTTGTATGCTAATTTGCTGCCATTCACAGGTCTTACCAGCTGCTTTAATCCAATTGCCCAGTTACTCATTCATTCATCTTGACTAACTAGACCTTCCTGTCAACTAACCCCCCCTCCCACCTTATGTAAGGCTTGAGGAAATCTGTTTCAATGTATATAAAGAAGTGTGCATGCACACGAAAGCTTATACCCAGAATTAAACTTTGTTGGCCTTAAGGGTGTCACTGGTAAAGTAAAGGTTCCCTTGCTCGAAAGCCAGTTGAGTCCGACTCTAGGGTTGCGGTGCTCATCTCCGTTTCAAAGCCGAAGAGCCAGCGCTGTCCGAAGACATTTCTGTGGTCATGTGGCTGGCATGACTAAACACCAAGGCGCACGGAACGCTGTTACCTTCCCACCGAAGTGGTACCTATTTATCTACTTGCAATTTCTTGCTTTCGAACTGCTAGGTTGGCAGGAGCTGGAACTAGAGACGGGAGCTCACTCCGTCTTGCGGCACCCGGGTCTCGAACTGCTGAACTACTGAACCTGCAGTTCAGCGTCTTAACCACTTGAGCCACCGCAGCTCCAGTGTCCAGTGTCACTGGACTCAACCGTTATTCTCTTGGATTCCTAGTATAGGCAACAGGATGCAAGACCTTCTGGGAATTATAATTTTCCCCTTATACATAACAATTAGCTTCAGAAACAGGTTGGGTCACTATCAGCAGTCTGGTCCTCAAGTCATTTAAGGGCACTTCTTGAAATGTAGCTTAGTAGGATGTCTGTCCATAAAGCCATTTCGCCTTATTCACAGAAATTGGGGTTTCAATCTGCTTTATTTTATTTACTTGCATTATTTATAGTCCGCCATTCTCACTGGCACTCAAAGTGGATTACATAGAGTGAGTCAATACAACCAACAAGATGGGACATTCAGTAAACAATGAAATAGGATTTGGGTTGAAGATCCAACCAGAAGTCTAAAAAACCGAACTGAAGTAAAGCATAAATGTTAATATGACACATTAAACCATGCAAAAGTACATATCAGGAGTTAACCTGCAGTAAACTATACACAACAGTACAGACCCCAATAATTTATCCAAGTTTATTTTAACACTTTTCCCTAACTTAAAAAAATCATGTATGCTCTGTACAGCAATTTCAGCCCAGATGAGAACATTGAAGTTCAGATACTTGCCATTTAACACATTCCTTTTAACAGTGTATAAAAACTGTCCAGAAACTCAGTGTGCTGCTACTCTTGGCAGATGTCTAATTAGATTTTAATATCTTCTGTAATGGCTTGAGCGTGTAAGAGGGGTTATTCACACTTGTGACTAAATATACTGTGCTCTGGTTTTGAACTGCAATGATTACGCTGTAGGAAAAAGCATTCTAAGTTGTGCCCCTCTTACAGCTTGCTCTACAGAGTTCTTCTGAGCAGAAGAAAGCAGGGATCACTTCCTGAGAGTCTGGGAAACTCGGGTTGTGAGGTTTATCTGGGGAAACAAAAGGAAGTACAACTTCAGGCCTGGTTTGGTTTCTGAAATTCGCTGCTGCAGGATGTAGTTAGTAATGGTTGCTAGTTTAGTTGTCTTTAAAACATGGTGTGATGACCCCTTAACTGGGGAGGTCTAGTTTCCCTTTAAAGTGTTCTTTAGGTTTTATTTTATTATGTGTATCCGGCTGCCACCAGGAAATTTATAAGGCTTTCCAAAACTTTATGCTTTACTATTTCTATCACAGGGTAGGTGGATCGAGGGTTTAAGCTTTCGAGGAACTATGTGGTCTGAGGAAGGATTCTTTCTAGACTGGTATACTTGAATGAAATAGGATTTATTTAAAGAAAGCATAAATACGAGGGTAGAACCATGTAACTAGTAAAGTAGGTATAACACACAGTCTGCTCCCTACTGACAGGGATTTTTCCTTAGGTAACTTTGTAACACTTTTTCCTTCATGTCCATATAATCTTTACTGTTTCCTAGACACTCAGCTTCAGCTTATAACTGTTTCAACACAGAACTGCTTGTCACTTTCTTTCAGACACAGCACTTAACTCTCATATCACACACAAGAAGGTCTCTCCTTCAGACCCCAGAACTAAACTCATCCCACACAGGGTTGCTTCACTCTTCTCCCTGTCACAGAACTTTACTGACTTTCAACTGTCATCTCACTAACACTCTTGACTGACATATCTGCTCATCCACACAGAATCATTTCCAAAACCCCTCCCCCTCTCTGTCACTTACCACTCACACCACTTGCCTGTTTCAATCACACTAGACTATCACACAGGCATGCAACCAAACTTTTAAAGACACATTCACACAGTTAAACATGAAATCATTACACCTGGATTAGGTAACTTTGTGGAGGACAAGTCTACCAATAGCAATTGGCCATGACAGATTGATGAAACTGGCTTGGTCATAATCAGGGATGATAAAACTGTACTGGGAGGGAAACGGGAGGAGGCCTTGGCCTCCATGCTGGATTGTAGGCCTTCCAGTGGAAACTGGTTAGCCAGTCTGTGAAGCGGGGTGTTGGACCGGTGGTCTGATCCAGCAAGGCCACTGTATGATGATGTTTAGAACACTTGTTCAAGATCTGGCTTGCAGTATGGTTTGGTGCACGTCTAGAACATGAAGAGTGTTTTCATGATCATGAACTCTACTGCATAGCTGTTACATGAGCTGTTGGTGTAAATTTTTCCTGTCATATGACATCTTTGAACATTTGCAAGCTGGCTTTTTAAAAAGCCCAGTCAGGTTGAGCCAGGTCAGGTTCACTCCTTGGAGTTAAAGTAAAAGGCTGAAACCAGTATTGTCCCATTGGCTGAATAGTCTGCCACTGAGTGAAAGATAAAGTCTGGAACGAGCCATGCATACTTCATAAAATTGACTGCTTATTCTGAGTATGGACAATGAAACATTCACGCAGTATGAATAGTTGGCCTCAGCTACAACAATATTCCATTCTGCCAAGTTGGCAGGCAAGACTGATGTGTGTTTCATCTAAAGCATCTGCAGAATATCAAATTAAGTGAAACCGGGCCTGCTCTTTCAGAGGATGTTGGTTAAGTCTTGTTTGTTTACTTTATAGTCTGCCTTTTGCACTGAGACTCCAGGCAGTGCAAGTCAATGCAGCCACTAAGATAAAACTTCTAACAAGCAGTGTGACAGGAATAGAATTATAGAAGCATGAAGCAAGTAATAAAGTATTAGACATATTAAATAATGCAGAACATAGTATCCCATAAGTAGAAAACAATGCTGTGAGAGCAGGGTTAACAGTTAACAGTTGATACAGCTGTGGTATAGTCCTATTCCTGACCTGGATAGCCCAGGCTAGCGTGATCTCATCAGATCTCAGAAGCTGAGCAGGGACGGCCAGTCCTGGTTACTATTTGGATGGGAGACCACCAAGGAAGTCCGGGATCGTGACCAGAGAGGCAGGCAATGGCAAACCACCTTTGCTTATCTCTTGCCTGTAACTTGATGGCAAAAAAGTCCCGCTCCCTTTATAATAATCTAATAAATAACAATAATAATGTTTGATGTATAGCCTGTTGAACAAGATGAACTTGGTAGGATTCAATGCTGACTTGCTATTCCAAATTGCTCCACGGGACTGTACTGTGTTTGGAAAGAGGTATGGCTGCAGTTAAATGAAGTGTCAGCACAATAAACAAGATGTGTAGTAGAGGAGCAGGGCTAAGTGTGCTGGTCCTGCCCCTCTGTTGACCCCATCCGTGTGTTTGCCACACCGTGGGCCTGGAGCCTTGTTCAAATTATGTGCATGAGTACCAAGAATGATGCTTTATCAGGTCACACAGGGATGGAGCCTCCAATTGAAAGGCTCTGCACCCATGCTGTGTTAGATATTACATTAATTGGGGGGAATCTCAATCCAGCTCCTCCTCTACACACATTGCACTGTACCCACATCCTATGTATAGGGCCATCTACTTGTATTCCTAACAGTCTGCACCCCACTGCACTGAGGAACTTGTGTGAGGTTTAAGCATTCTCCTTAACTAAAGAAACACTCTACTTTCTGCAGCCCATGCACACAACTCTTCAACCAATGAAAGCTATTGCCTGTAACATTTTGGATCTTATTGACGATTAATAGCAGTCATTCTAGTAACATGCACCAGGAATAGCTAAGAATCTTTCCAGCAGACTGGAAAGAGTTGCTGATATAAACAAGTGTTCTGTGGTCGTCTGTCCTGCAGAAAATGAATTCTAATCTGGATATCATATATCCAGTTTTCTTAATCTTAGTCTTTGGTCGAATAATTCATACTTGCCTGTGCAGGTTAAGTAAAGCATTAATCTTGTGCGTTCTAGTTATGCTCGAAGACCATGATAAGAGCAGTTTGATTATATACATATGAAGAGGTTCTACCCATGCATCCCGTAATTAGAATGATGGTTATTTTGTCTACCAAGCCTGATCACTGCTGCCCACACAGTTCTGTCAGCTGAAACACCTCCAGGAAAGATGCATCCCAAGCAGTTTTGAAACAGTCTGTCTAAATTAACAAGGTACCCCAGTTGTCGGGCTAAAGTAGTAGATTTAGTGTAGCCAGCATATAGTTTCATGTTGCAACATGTTTAGTCCACATTGTGCTGGAAGATTAGATCTGCTTGTTATAGATGCTTGAATTAAGCAAATATGGGTAGCTGTTTCTCAAGCAAAATAACTAAGCTGTTTGTATATGCCACCTCTTGTACAACAAATATTCAGCACTTCAGTTACAAGAAAAGTGTATATCCAAAGATGGAGTATGATATTTTCCCCTCTGCTGAATTGGGTGGTTCAAACCCACCAGCTTTTCCAAGGAAGTACCCTGTACAAATCAAACCCCCAAAAGATAAGTCTATGGAAATCAGGCCTGTGTTTCTGCAGAATAGGGAGCTCTTGAAAGTCCTTTCTCATTTCTGCTGTTGCAGTACTCAGCTGCTTAGGAGGTATGGAGCCAGTGCTTCCAGGCAAAGCAAGCTGTTCAGACCATCTCTATACAGGGGATGAGTGGGAAAATGGAGTACCTAGCACATGGGACAGCTGAACAGACAAAAATTGCTGGGAGTTTGGTGTTATGGGGAAGGAACAAATATGTGCACTACTTAGTAAAGTAAAGGTAAAGGTTCCCTTGCTCGAAAGCCAGTCGAATCCGACTCTAGGGTTGCGGTGCTCATCTCCGTTTCAAAGCCGAAGAGCCAGCGCTGTCCGAAGACGTTTCCGTGGTCATGTGGCCGGCATGACTAAACACCAAGGCGTACGGAACGCTGTTACCTTCCCACCGAAGTGGTACCTATTTATCTACTTGCAATTTCTTGCTTTCGAACTGCTAGGTTGGCAGGAGCTGGAACTAGAGACGGGCGCTCACTCCGTCATGCGGCAACTCGGGTCTCGAACTACTGACCTTCCACAGCCTGCAGTTCACAAACCTAAAATTATCTCACTACTTTAACATAGGGCTGGATCCCACAGAAGATTTCTGTCCACAGAGTGCTGCTTTGTGACTTCACACAGTAGTTCCAAATATCTCCTCACCCCCTCCCCCCCCCCCCCCCCCCCCCACAGGGGGCTGCTCCTGGCAGAGAGGGGATTCCACCAGGCACAGCATGAATGAGGAGTCAGGTCTGCTGAAGGGAGAAGGAAATGGTGAAAATTCCCTTTCCATTCATGGAAATCATCAGGATCCCTCCTATTGAGTGCATCATTAATTATAACTTAGCATATGAAACTGTATTATCTTTCCTAGTTATGAAATGCAAGCGTATAAATACCTTCATGTTCTTCTAGCAAAGCTTTGGCTGTACCCAATACTACAGCAATAGTCTGCTGTACCCTATACTACCGCTGCATATGTATCTTAATCATATGTATCTTAATTTTTGCCATTGGACAGTTGGAAAAAATAAAAATTGAGAATAGCAAACGATTTTGAAGTAAACAAAAGGAGGTAGGTTATTTGGACAGATGGTCTCATAACAGTCCAGAACAGGATTAGCAGCATATTTGGATCTAGAAGTGACCTAGCTAGCATTGAAATAATGTAATTATTGGAGACAAAATCACATTTAAACATTCTTAAACTTTTCTGTACTAAACGTCTCTACACTGTACAAAAGAATTATCATTATCAAAGGAGATTTTTACATGAATACTTATACTACACTTTTTGAATCAAACCAGATCTAAAAAAAGTTCACATTCTAAAAGAGAATGTTCCATGGGAATTTCAGTGCTCCCCAAAATTTCCCATCTTGTTGTGGAAAGTTGAAGAATTAAGGGGAAGATATTTTTCTATTGGGGGGAGGGACACTTCCACTGCTGAGGGCATCAATGCAAGCTGTAGGAGTAAGTTTCCAGCCACCACCCCTAAAATCTAGATATTCAATTAAAAATGAAGAAATGATTCTAATGCTTACTTGCTTTTCTCTTTCTAGAAAACACCGACGCTGAAGTAGAAACTGCTTCAGGCCTGAGTGAAGAAAAGCCCCTGCCGGCTGCACCTGTTCCTAGCCCAGTAGCCCCTGCACCATCTAGGAGAAATCCCCCTGGTGGAAAGTCCAGCCTAGTCCTAGGTTAAACGTGACCCTCTCTGCTTCTAACTACTTGGAACTCATGTCTGTCATCTTTTTCTCTTTTTCCTTCCATGCTTTGTGAACTGCACAACTTGAGCCTGACTGTACATCTCAAACTTATCATTACAAGAAGCACTTTATGTACTTCAGTTTTTTAAGGAAGGCTTCCCCCCCCCCTCGACTTTGGTTTTGTTTCCCTTGGGTCTACTGGAAGTGGTATATGTAATTCCCCCCTCCTCCCAGTGGTAGACTTAGAACAGTGGTATTTGCTATACAGCCCATGGCTGACGGAAAGATTTCTAAGGTATATAGTAGTGTGTATCATAAACTAGACTGGTTGGTTCTGAGTGTGGTAGGTGGCATTTTTGTCTTGAAACTTATAGAAGCCCCTTAGTTGGCTTAGAATGGTTGAAAGTCAGGGTTGTACAGATGTGGTGGTCTCTTCCCTATCCATCTTGGCCACAGGAACAGGATCTTATAAGTGCGAGTATTGGGTGGGAAAGTCTTAAGGGGCATTCCAGTCCAAATTACTCCAGTGCTATGCATGATCATGCAGGTGCTTGACCATGAGGTTAAGATTTCATCCTTCTAAATGTACGTTGTAATTTGACAAAGTTGGGCTGTTGCTTAAAAATAAAGGATATAGAAATTTTGAAGTGTCAGCTTTTATTTTCAGATTGCTTATTTGATACAATGTTTTGTTTCATTGTTTGCAAAATTCTTGAACAAGATCCACTAAAACGGAAATGCTCTGCTGGAAACCAGACATCGTGCAAGATGACTTGATTTTAACATCTGTTTGCTGTATTATAGTTCACTTCCTGTACTAGCATGCATCCTTGATGTGACAATGCAAGCATATTGGTTTGCAAGTAAATGCAGCTTTATTTGACTTTTGGAAGTAATCTGAGGTCATGTAGCTCACGTGCAATTTACACTGCAGAATTTTTGTTGTTGTTCAGTCGCACAGTCAAGTCCAACTCTTCGTGACCTCATGGACCACATCATGCCAGGCCCTCCTGTCCTCTGTCATCCTCCAGAGTTTGCTTAAATTCATGTACGTTGCATCGATAACACTGTCTAACCATCTCATCCTTTGCCGTCCCCTTCTTTTACCTTCAATCTTTCCCAGCAGGGTCTTCTCCAGTGAGTGCTCTCTTCTAATTTGGTGGCCAAAGTATTTGAGCTTCAGCTTCAGTATCTGGCCTTCCGGGGAACAGTCAGGGTTGATTTCTTTTAGGTTTGACTGATTTGATCTCCTTGCAGTCCAAGGGGGACTCTCAAGAGTCTTCTTCAGCACCATAATTTGAAAGCATCTATTCTTTGGTGCTCAGCCTTCCTTATGGTCCAACTGTCACAGCCATACATTACTACTGGGAATACCATTGCTTTGACCATATGGACTTCTGTTGGCAGGGTGATGTCTCTACTTTTTATTATGCTGTCTAGGTTTGCCATCACTTTCCTCCCAAGGAGCAGGCGCTTTTAATTTCATGGCTGCAGTCACCGTCTGCAGTGATCTTGGATCCCAGGTACATGAAGTCTGTCACTGCTTCCATGATTTCCCTTTCAATTTGCCAAGGGGTGATGGGTCTGGATGCCATGATCTTAATTTTTTTTAATGCTGAGTTTCAAGCCAGCTTTTGCGCTCTCCCCTTTCACTCTCAGCAAGAGGCTTTTAAAGTCCTCTTCACTTTCTGCCATTAGAGTGATATCGTCTGCATATCTGAGGCTGCTGATGTTTTCCCCAGCAATCTTAATTCCGGTTTGTGGTTCATCCAGGCCGGTATTTCGCATGATGTACTCTCAGGGGTGGGAAATGGTTAGTAAAAAAAGTAAAAGTCGTTTTTTTCATCTTGGTCAGTAATTTGTCAGTTTTTTTAAAAATGGGTCAGTAAAGTCAGTATTTCTTTGATTTTTGTGAATGTAGTTTGTGTTTTTCCATTTTCATTACTGCATTTTTGGGGAAACATGATGACTTCCCAGTGAGAAGACAGATTGTTTTCAGTTTAGTTATGAAGTACTTTAAGAACTTTGTTCCTAAAAGTGGTTTGGTGAAATCTTCCACAGAGTATAGAAACATAATTAACCTCTTAAAACATGAGACAATGAAAGTAGGGGTGATGGATATTGTGGGATTCAACATGGCACAGCTCATGCTAGAAGGAGTTGAAAAAGCAATGGAAGAAGAGGACAAGAGGAAAAGTGCTTGTGGATGCAGTGCGGAAACTGTTGAGAAACGAAAGAGTTCATGAGTAACTTTATTCATTTATTCAATTTATACCCCGCCCTCCCTGCTGGAGTGGGCTCAGGGCAGCTTACAAAGAGATTAAACATATAGGTAACAAATTGTATACAATCTTAAAACAAATAATAAAACTCTACATTATCATAAAGTGCTAGTTAGTGATCAGGTACTTATAAGAATGCTTACAGAAGACAGAACCAATACTAGTGTTGTAATCAGATGATCTATATTGGTGGTTGGCTCGTCTTGGTCTCTGTATTTAGGCAACAGCACAGGCTGTTGGTGGTAAGCCAAGGACCAGGGCACTGTCAGTTCTCAGTTATTTGATGTTATTTGGTGTGGCTCCTTAGTCGAAGGCCTGGTGGAAGAGCTCCATCTTGTAGGCCCTGCGGAACTGTAAAGCGGTCCCGAGGGCTCTGATCTCTTCTGGGAGCTCATTCCACCAGTACAGAGCAACCACTGAGAAGGCCCTGGCCCTGGTTGTGGCCAGCCTGGCATCTTTAGGACCTGGGAGGCCAATCAATTTTGTGACCCTGAGCGCAGTGCTCTCTGGGGAACGTGTGGGGAAAGATGTTCCCTTAGATATGTGGGTCCCTGACCATAAAGGGCTTTAAAGGGAAGTACCAGCGCCCTGAAGCAATATAGGGAGGCCCATCAGAAACCTGGTTGCAGCATTTTGCACTAGCTGTAGCTTCTGGATTTGGGTCAAGGGCTGCCCCATGTAGAGAACATTACAGTAGTCCAATCTTGAGGTGACCATTGCATGGATCACTGTTGCCAAGTCGTCGCATTCAAGGAAGGGAACCAAATGCCTAATCAGCCGGAGGTGGTAAAAGGCTGATTTCGCAGTGGCTGCTACCTGGGCCTCCATTGTTAGTGAGACATCCAGGAGCACTCCCAAGGTCCTAACCTCCAGTGCTGGCACCAATGGCGCCCCATCAAAGGTTGGAAGTAGGATCGCTACCCTCGGACTGCTCAGGCACAGGACCTCCGTCTTTGTCGGATTCAATTTCAGTTGGCTCAATCTGAGCCAACCAGCCACAGCTTGCAATGCCCAGTCCAGATCTTCCAGTGTAGTCAGACTGGCCACCAAACAACTGATAGAACTGGGTGTCATCTGCATACTGGTGACATCCCAGCCCATGCTGGGCAATCTGGGCAAGGGGGTGCATGTAGATGTTAAATAGCATTGGGGACAGCACCGCCCCTTGGGGCACCCCACAAATCAGTGGGTGCATTTGGGATAGCTGCTCTCCTAGTGCCACCCTTTGTCCCCAACCCTGAAGGAAGGAAGCCAACCATTGCAAGGCAGGCCCCTGGACTCCAGTGTCGACGAGGCGGTGGATCAGTAACTGATGGTCGACCACGTCGAATGCCGCCGACATGTCCAAAAGCAACATTACAGCCAATCCGTCCCAATCCAGGTGCCTCTGGAGGTCATCCGTGAGGGTGACCAGTGCTGTCTCTGTCCTGTGGCCTGGGCAGAAACCAGACTGGAAAGGATTTAGAATGGAAGTGTCATCCAAAAAGCTCTGTAGTTGAATTGTCATGGCCCTCTCAGTTATTTTGCACAAATAGGGCAGATTGGAGACCAGCAGGTAATTAGCCAATTGGCCAGATCTAGAGATGTCCTTTTCAGGAGGCGACAAACCACAGCTTCCTTGAGTGCCCTAGGGAACTGTCCCTCTGAGAGGGACTTGTTGATAATCTCCCTTAGGGCATCTTGAAACCGATCATGGTCAGCTTTAGTTAGCCATGATGGGCACGGGTCAAGGCAGCACGTGGTAGGGCTTACAGTTAAGAGCAGTTTGTCAACTTCCTCCAGGCTGAGCAGACTGAAATAATCCATAACCTGACTAGAAGACTTGCGTGGAGATCACTTACTGTCTCAACTGATGGGGAGGTCACAGCAGAGCGACAGGACTTTATCTGTGAAGTCGCTCGCAAAGGCCTCACAGCCAGTGTCCAGTTCCCTAACATTTGGTCTGCCTTGTGACAGAACAGTCATAGACTGAATTATTCTAGATAATTGGGCTGGACATGAGCTTGCAGACACAATTGTGGCCACATAATACTCTCAGTGGCTTTGACTGCCATCTCATAGGATCTCATAAACGTCCTATAAGATGTTGTTGTTGCTTCGTCACAGGCGTACCGCTATTGCCACTCTAGCCATCTTAGCCTTCGCTTCATCAGCCGCAGCTCCTGGGTAAACCAAGGAGCCAGCCTAGAGTGAGGGTGCAGAGGACGTCGGGGAGCAATCTCATCAATGGCTGCTGAGAGTCAGCTGTGCCAATCCTCCACAAACTCATCTAATGAGCTGCCAGGGGGCATCGGATCCCACAGGTCCATCTGAAGCCACATAGGGTCCATTTGGCTCCGCAGGCGAACTGAAAATCTCCTCACCACCCAAACAGGGTTGGGGTGAAACATTCATATGGGCCTTCAGGGCATGATGGTCTGACCATGGAACTGCTGAGGCAGTGATCTGGTCTACTGTGACCCCTGCCGCGAAGATCAGATTGAAAATCTGGCCCGGTGATTGGGAGTCGTTACATATTGGGAGAGTCTCAGCGCCACCACAGATGACACTAGGTCTATTGCCTGAGTGGAGGCCACATCGTCCACATGGACATTGAAATCACACAGGACAATCAGTCTAGGGTGTTCCAGTGCCCAGCCCGACACAGGGATGGCAGGCTGCTGGCCGGTTCTTTTTTAATCAAAAAACCAAAGATAAAGTAAAAGCAAAGACAAGTCTTACCTTACAGTAATTATGTTTTGTTGTCGTAATGATTTGTGTTTGGTTTTGAATAGGTTTTTGCTGTTTTATTATCTGCAGTATGTGATTATTTTTAAAAGGGAATCTTTTTTTGCCTTAAATTTTGTACAATAATGAAAACATTGTCCTCTGTTCATGAAAAAAAATCAATAAAAAGGCGTGCAATCCTTTTATCTGGGTCACATCTAACTATGGGGCTGGCTATGGGGATGGTGGAGATCAGATAATAATAATTTTTAATGAAGTCCTAGTTTTACATTTAAAACGCTAGCTTATCAGTAGGCTGACATTAAATTGTTCCGTAATTTGTCAGTATTTGGTCAGTTTTTTTGGAATTCTGGTCAGTAAAATCAGTATTTTTGATCCTCTGACTAGTTTCCACCCCTGTACTCTGCATATAAATTAAATAAGCATGGTGATAATATACATCCTTGCCGTACTCCTTTTCCTATGCTAAACCAATCAGTTGTTCCATATCCAATTCTAACTATCGCTTCTTGACCCTTATACAGGTTTCTCAGGGGACATGTGAGGTGGTCTGGTACTCTCTCTTTAAGGATTTGCCATAGTTTGTTGTGATCCACACAATCAAAGGGAGTCAATGAAGCAGAAGTAGATGTTTTTCTGGTACTCCCTTGCTTTCTCCAGAAAGTACACTGCAGAATACTACTAGCTTAGAGATGGAGGTATGGGAGGAAAAGACATATGGCTGGTTCTCTTATGTATGCTTTCAGGGCCATGAAGCAAAATCACTTGGCCTATAATTTTCCAAAGGACTGGTGGTTATTGAACAATGGCACTTCTGTCTGAAACTGGTTGGTATGGTCGCAATCAGAACCTGAGAATGGGATACACTGCAGTGCTCATGTAGTTACAGAGCATGAAACATTAAGTACTGGGTTCACCCGCTGAGGTCTTCTGAATCATGGTGCTTTTGATCATTTGCCTGTTCACAATAGGAAACCCCCAGTAATTTGTGACCGCCTATATTATGTCATATGCAACACTTGATTTCACCCTGAGGTTTTCTTTTAGTTCTTTTTTTAAACATGAAAAACAAGTCCATCACAGAGCATGGCTTTAGTTAGGTGTACGCTGTGACACATTTGTATTAAACTTCATTCAAACAGGTTATTTAAAAAGACAACTGAAAACTAACGAGGTCCAAATGAAATAATTGGACTTTAGCTGCTCTGGATAAAGGTTCTTTTTCGGTGCCTCATTAAGATCTTAGCATTAGTATGTTTAAACAATTGACTGGTAGTCCCTTTAAGTGTTGTGCTATTAAATCTACCCACCTCTGTCTTGCAAATTACCTCAAAAATTTAGGGATGTACTAAAAGGACAGGATAGTCCATTGGAAACAATGGAACAGTCTTGAAGGCCCTTTGGAAATAGCTAGGAATGCCAATTGACCTGCATGGGCTCCATTGAAATAGATTACAGCTCAAGAAGAGTTGCAAAGAAAATGGGGAATGGATTCTCCATTGAATTCATTGGTCCCAAATACACTGCTCTGGGATGGGAATAACAGGCCCCAGAGTGGAATGACAGCACCTGGGGATACCAGATGTGTTCTGAGAGTGGAATGAGAGCCCCTAGGGGTAGCAGATGTTTCTGAGGGTGGAATGACAGCCCCAGGGGGTAGCAGGAGTGTTCTGGGAGTAGAATGACAGACCCCACAGTGGAACAACAGCCCCTGGGGGTGGCAGGAGGGTTCTGAGAGTGGAATGACAGGCTCCAGAGTGGAATGACAGCCCCTGGGGGCAGCATATTTGTTCTGGGAGTGGAATGACAGCCCCTGGGAGTAGCAGGAGTGTCCTGGGGCTAGAATGACAGGCCCCACAGTGGAATGACAACCCCTGGGGGTAGCAGATGTGTCCTGGGACTGGAATGACAGGCTAAGAGTGGATTGACATCCCATGGGGGTAGCTGGAGTGTTCTGGGAGTGGAATGACAGCCCCTGGAAGGAGCAGGAGTGTTCTGGGACTGAAATGACAGGCCCCAGAGTGGAATGACACCCCTGGGGGTAGCAGATGTTTCCTGTGACTGGAATGACAAGCCCCAGAGTGGAACAACAGCCCAGGGGGGTAGGAGATATGTCCTCAGAGTGGAATGACAAGCCCCAGAGTGGAACGACAGCCCTGGAGGGGGTAGCAGATATGTCCTCAGAGTGGAATGACAGCCCATTGGGGTAGCCGGATTGTTCTGGGACTGAAATGACAGGCCCCAGAGTGGAATGACAGCCCTTGGGGGTAGCAGATGTGTCCTGGGGCTGGAATGACAGGCTCCAGAGCAGAATGACAGCCCCAGGGGGTAGCAGATGTCTTCTGGGAGTGGAATGATTGGCTGCAGAGAGGAATGACAGCCCCTGGGGGTAGCAGGTGTCCTTTTTGAGAGTGGAATGACAGCCCCTGGGATTGAAATGACAGGTGCCAGAGTGGAATGACAGACCTTGGGAAGTAGCAGAAGAGTTTTGGGACTGGAATGACAGGCTTCAGAGTAGAATGAGAGCCCAGGGGAGTAGGAGATACATCTTCTACCTCCAGGGGCTGTCTTTCCACTCTGGAGCCTGTCATTCCAGTCCCAGGACACATCTGCTACCCCCAGGGGCTGTCATTCCACTCCCAGGAAACATCTCCTAATCCCCTGGGCTGTCATTCCACTCTTGGGCCTGTCTTTCCAATTCCAGGAAACATCTCCTACCCCCCTGGGCTGTCATTCCACTATGGAGCCTGTCATTCCAGTACCAAAACTCTCCCGGTACTCCCAAGGTCTGTCATTCCACTCTGGGGCCTGTCATTACAGTCCCAGAACACTCCTGCTGCCCCCGGGGCTGTTATTCCACTGTGGGGCCTGTCATTCCACCCTTGGAACACATATGGTACCCCCAGGGGCTGTCAATCCACTCTGGGGCCTGGTGTTCCCGCCCCAGAGCAGTGTATTTGGGACCAGAGACCTTAATGGGAAATCCATTCCGCATTTTCTTTGCCACTCTTCTTGCACTGTAATGTATTTCAATGGAGCCCAAGCAAGTCAATTGGCATTCCTAGCTCCAATTATCTCTAATGGGCCTTCAAGCTTCTCCCATTATTTAGATTGGACATTCCTAGTTAGAACCGGATATGGAACAACTGATTGGTTTAGCATAGGAAAAGGAGTACGCCAAGGATGTATATTGTCACCTTGCTTATTTAATATATATGCAGAGTACACCATGCGAAATGCTGGCCTGGATGAATCACAAGCGGGAATTAAGATTGCTGGGGAAAAGATCAACAACCTCAGATATGCAGACGATACCACTCTAATGGCAGAAAGTGAAGAGGACCTCAAGAGCCTCTTGCTCAGGATAAAAGAGGAGAGCACAAAAGTGGGCTTGAAGCTCGACATTAAAAAAAACCTAAGATCATGGCATCCGGCCCCACCACTCCTTGGCAAATAGAAGGGGAAGTCGTGGAAGTAGTAACAGACTTCACGTTCCTGGTATCCCAGATCACCACAGACTGTGACGGCAGCCATGAAATTAAAAGACGCCTGCTCCTTGGGAGGAAAGCGATGGCGAATCTAAACAGCATGATAAAAAGTAGAGACATCACCCTGCCAACAAACGTCCGCATGGTCAAAGCAATGGTATTCCTAGTAGTCATGTATGGCTGCGAGAGTTGGACTATAAGGAAGGCCGAGCGCCGAAGAATAGATTCTTTTGAACTATGGTGCTGGAGAAGACTCTTGAGAGTCCCTTGGACTGCAAGGAGATCAAATCAGTCAATCCTAAAAGAAATCAACCCGGACTGTTCCCTGGAAGGCCAGATAATGAAACTGAAGCTCAAATACTTTGGCCACCAAATGAGAAGGCAGAACTCACTGGAGAAGACCCTGATGCTGGGAAAGATTGAAGGTCAAAGAAGATGGGGGCGGCAAAGGATGAGATGGTTAGACAGTGTCATCGATGCAACGAACATGAAGTTGAGCAAACTTCAGAGGACGGCGGAAGACCGGAAGGCCTGGCATGATCTGGTCCATGGGGTCGCGAAGAGGCGGACTCAACTGTACGACTGAACAACAAGAGAACAGCTGCACTACATGTTCAGTAAAATCTTTCTTATCCTCTGTGTTCAGCTACCTATATGGGCTCCCCCCCCCCTTTTATCATAACTGAATTTCACAGAAGTCCAGTTTTAGCCATCAATGTTCTAGTGAAACAATCAACTGGATGTTATTTTGGCACTAGAATTTACATAACTGGGATTTCTTTTTCAAGTCCTAAAATGAAAGGAGATAAGAATTCCCCACCTCCCCATGCATAGAAGCAGAGCCCATAATGCACGGGTTTTGAAAGAAGCAGAAGGCATGCATAACCAGTACTGAGGGCTGGCTTCAGTGTACATGTCAGATCAATAAATATGTCATGAGTATGCAGCTGCTACTGATTTCCTCTACTGTGCTGACTAACTCAGCCATTCCTTAGTAATCTATGACGTCTTGCTCAATTAGGTGATCAGCAATGGTATAGCCTATATGGTTAAATGCTTCCCCGTGAATCCGACTGGAGCCTAGCAAAAATAAAATAAAATTGCCTTCTAGATTCAGATGCAAGTACCTCGCAGGGGGAGTCAAAGCTTTTGGTGCCGTTGCTCCCAGCAAGCCGATGAAGGGTCGTGAAGATGCCTGCCGCAGCCCTTCAGACTCTTGCCCGCGACTTTCTACCAGGGCGCTTTGAGCGGAGGACCGACCTACAGAGCTTTTTTCCTCTTCAGCGGTTCGGCACAGTGACTTCCCTGAACGTCACAGGCACCAAAGACCAATCCCGAGGGTTCGGCTCCGCCCACTTGAAGATGTTTACCCCAGGCTCCATTGATGCCGATCTTCGTCGCCCACGTGCTTGTTTTGCCGGCCGGGGAGAATGGGCGGCTGCGCTGTCCTTCCGCTCCGGCTGCTGGTGGATATCAGAGGGATCCTGGCTGACGTCGAAGGGGGGTTGCTGAAGGGCTTTCTCGCTTCCTACCCTGGGGGTCCTATTGAGGTGGCGGAGCGAAGGGGCTTTTCTGCTCGGGGGCAGTACTGTTCTGTCGGGAGGACCTGGGGGGTGAGGCCGGGGTTCGGGTGAGAGGCGCTGCTGCCGCTGTCTCTACTGCAAGATCGGGACCTGTAGTATTTCGGGGGTTGGAAGGGGAGTAGGGGAAAGGATTGAGAGATTGCCAGAAATTGCCAAAATATATGCGTTAAGCAAAGTTATCAGCACGTTTATACAGCTGTACACCCGGAGTCCAGTGGTACCTCAAAGATTAACACTTATTCCAGAGTCAGAGTTACTACCCCTTTAGAATTAAAATAGATGCCCTTTTTATGGGGAAAGCTGTACTGAATTTTTGCATCTTAAAAGCTCCAGAAATAGAATGGTCAGCTAGTATTTTGCCCTCTGAGATTACTCAATACAGAATAGCCTGCTTTGTATGTACTTCAGGCATTTCACTGCTAGTTTTATAATCTGCATTGCAATCGCAGTGCTTAAAATAACACCTACAATGCAGTTGTTTTAAGTGAGCAAAATCAGGTGTGTGAGGGGGAGAGGATATAATCAAATCAGTGCCCAGTACAATTTGTGTTAAACATTTGTTTCTGTAAGCAAGGTTACTCAGATAACATTCGTGGAAAGTCCTGATTATTACCTGTGATTCACTCTGGTAATTGCAGGTATGGCCAATTTGTAGTTCAGCAGTTCGAGACCCTAGTGCCCTGTGACAGAGTGAGCTCCCTTCTCTGGCCCCAGCTCCTGCTAACCTAGCAGTTCGAAAGCAAGAAACTGCAAGTAGATAAATAGGTACCACTTTGGTGGGAAGGTAACAGCGGTCCATGCGCCTCGGCCAGCCACATGACCACAGAAACATCTTCAGACAACGCTGGCTCTTTGGCTTGGAAATGGATTTGACTAGCTTCAAGCAAGGGAAACCTTTACCTTTACAGTCAATTTAGGTAGGCAGAAAATAATTACCTACTTTGATCAATTCTAACTAGCCTTTCCAGGCAACTACCCCCCCATATGTAAGGCTGTTTCAGTGTGACTGATGAAGTGTGCATGAGCACGAAAGCTTATACCCAGAATTAAACGTTGTTGGTCTAGCCTCCAAACTATACTTACTTATTAAAATGTTAAGCAGTAGAGCCAAAAAAACTAAGAAATTTTCAAAGGCAATAGGAATTATCGCACTTCTATGCTGATCACAAATGAACTTATTTTTTTATACAATCGCACTTCATAAAAATGTGACCATTTACTGTTACCACTTTTTTGGGGAGGGGGGAATTTTAAGACCTTTTTTCAAGCTCATTTCCCCCCAGAAAAGAAGACTACAGGAGGAAGAGGAAATGGGTTGGATTGTGTGAAGCATAAGCATAACAGTGCCCATAGATCTGTTCCACTTTCCCCAGGAATTTCCTGGGACTTATGTGAACAAAAAGCCACCAAGCATGAGGAACTGGGCAAAACCACCCTCGTATTCCTCTTGAGCAGTGGTGTTGGCACAAAACTGAAGTGGGTATTATTTTGCTCAGCTGTAAGGCTTGCTTGCCTTTTTGTCACGATGAGTCCCACAACCTTCAGCATCAGCTTTGTCGACGCCTTGAGGGGGAGGGCCACACATTGAAGGGGGAGGTAGCAAAGATCTATGCCCACAACCATCTCCTGCATACATTTCATAGGATCCACACCTGTGTACAAGTGAAGAATTTCTTTCACTAAAAAGATTCTGTAGGAAGTCAAGAATTCTACAGGGAGTCAGATTTTATTATTTGCAAAAGCAAGTGTGTTAGTGCAAGTTTACAAAATGCATTTCGGATTAGCTCTGTCACAAACTTTAGTCTGCTACTGCTCATTAAATCTCATGCTCAGTCTGGTAGCTGGTAGTAAAAAGGTTGTTATTAGAACTTAAACATTTATTTTATTGCTATTCTCTTCTCGCCTGATAGTACAGCTGGACTGAAAAGCACCTGGGTCACAGATTTGTGGAACAATTAATTCTGACCAGAGATAAGACAGTTGTGGTGGCTGATCTGCTGTCTGATGACAAGGATGTGGTCATAAGTATGCAAATCTGCAAGGTGTGGCTTTCGCATCAAAGGGCTTTACCATTGCTTGGATAATAAAATGGCTGACCTTGCAATGTTCTGGTTCTTCTCAGGGGTGGAGCCTAATCCAAGCTGGGAACACATCTTGTTCTGTTGGTGTCATAATAAGCATCTAAAGCTGTAACCTCCACAAAAGCAACTAGTCTTGGACCAGCAACTGGAGAGCCAATGCTCCAGATGACGTCTAAAAGTGTGGGGCGCACACTTCAACAGGCAGTGCAAGTGACCTGGGATGCCAGCTGATGACTAAGTTCCACTGGACAGAAGCTTAGCTCACCCAGTCAAATGATCCCCCCCCCAATAGAATAGTATTTCATTCTACCCCTAATGCTTGCCTTATTAAGAATTATCACAATACTAAATACTGATGCTGGATCTTTATCATCTGTAAGTAAACTGCCAAACAGATGTCAAACATCTGGCCCACCAAAAATATCAACTTATCCACTGCCACCAGACAGGCAACAGCTTTTTGCTGTACTGAGTGATGTAGCAAAATGTTGCCCCACTCTGCTCTCTTGAGGCCACAACACAGAGGTGCTTCTCCTGCTCACTTGCCTCATGTGCCCTCTCTGGTTGGCAGGCAGGTGACCTGAACAGATGGCAATACCACCTCGGCTGCCTCTGCTATGAGTGACTAAGTGTTGCCATGGAGCCAACACTGTGCTCACCTGCTTTCCTCCTCACCCCATTCCCATATCTTTCTCCCATCCAGTTTCACTTTTTCTTCCTGTCTTGTGCGTGGAAGGGCCAATTCAGGTATGGTCAGTACTTTCCAATGATGGACCAGACATGCCCCATGGCATCAGGGGGAACAGCCATAAAGAAGAGGGGGAGGGAATCTGTGGTTTGGGGAATGTGAAACTATGAATGTGGCCCCTGGGTGTCTGTTGGGTGGGGAGTACGGCCCTTGAAACTCAAATCGGAGAACACTCCTGCTGTAAAAGCTCTCAGTGCCTGGTACCCACAGGGCCAGGGGAATATGATAAAGGCCTCGGCAGAAGAAGAATGTCTCTTACAGTACAATAATCTGCCACCTCCTGCTTTACTGTCTCATGTAATAAAAAAACCCCTACATTCTGTTAATGAACCTGCCTTTTCCACACTTTCCCTCAAATATCAGACCAGTATAATAGCTATTAAGGCCTCTTTGACAGCTTTTTATACCTTTAAGAGGCATTTGAATTAAGTGAAAAACATACTTAACATAGCTGGAAAGTGTGTGGATTTTGCAAGAGCCCCTAAAATGGCACAGAATTAGGGCTGGGATACAACCTAGCAATTCGAAAGCAAGACATTGCAAGTAGATAAATAGGTACCACTTCGGTGGGAAGGTAACAGCGTTCCGTGCACCTTGCTGTTTAGTCATGCCGGCCACATGACCACGCAAATGTCTCCGGACAGCGCTGGCTTTTCGGCTTTGAAACAGAGATGAGCACCGCAACCCTAGAGTCGGACTCGACTGGCTTTCGAGCAAGGGAACCTTTACCTTTACCTTACTTACTACCTAACAGTTATTTGCAAGGCCAGAATTTCTGGACTGATTTCTTCCAGTACATTGGCAGAAGGGTGAGCCACTTCTCAATAAAGGAAAGCCTTGTTGGTGCATCAGTTCTTTGGCAGGGGAATCCCTAAAGCTGTGTATATGGTCAGGTTCCTGGCCTCCTCTACTTGAAGAGGACTGCAGTTGTCATCAAGGAAGATAGCTGCCAGGTTAGATTGCCTCTGGTTGCCTGAGAGAGAGAAACGCAGGATGCACTCCACTACAGAAAGAGCAGTGATCTGCAGGCGAGACTGGGGTGTGGTCAGGTACATCAGACTAGTAACTGCAGACATCACGGTCTCCTCATTAGAGCATGACAGGCAGCTGATTACAGCTGCTACCCCATCAGCCTCCAAGTTGTAGTCTTTGTTCGTTTTGTCCAAGCACAGGTTACAAAGGCCACCTAAAGTATAATAGAATAAAAGCCTGTTAACAAACTGGTTCTGCCTCTTGTTAACTGTTTTTCTGTCATGGTTCAAGGCAAGCTATTCTTCAGTTCTTTCTTTATGCAGCTTCAATGTGCTTGCAACATGCACATTTTAAATACAGACAGAAGTGTCCGTTAAATTCCTGTCCTCTCTTTATTTGCCTCTTTGTCACACTTTTATCCAGCCCGTCCTACAAGGGATTAAGCTGATTCATCCAAAATGTGAAGGGACACAGCCCCCCTCCCGTTTTAGCTACATAACCACCTGTGAGATAGGCTATGCTGAGCACCTTGCCCTTGTCTGACACGAGCCACTATGCTGCATTAGGTATCTTACTCACAAGCAGTACTGCTTCCTATTTCAAGAATCCTTACTGAAATTCTAAACATGCTAACAAGGAAATAATTCTCACTGAACCCAAAGTAAACATCCAGAAGAACAAGCTGTTATGTGTTAACCTTGACCATAAAGAGCATTCCTCTAAAGGTGCATGCAAGGAAGCCTCCCACTTTGGAGGTCCTACAGGGGGATGCTAGAGTAGGCACTCATTTTGAGTGAATACAGCTGAATGCTTGGTCAAGTGGTAAATAACATGGAATGCATTTGTTGAACTGGTCATCTGTATGATTCTGCCAAGTGGCGAGAAAAGCCTGCAGAAGTCTGGGAAATCAAGTGGTATGATTCTGCTCACTACCTGAAAGAACCATGCAGATGACTACTTGATCATATGGTCTATATATACATCATACTAAGTTACCACTTTGTAAATGATTGTCTGTATTCACTCTGTTGGACAGATATCACAGAAATCATGAAATCCATGCAAAACCTGGAGAGAACTGGAAGCATCATTTTATATACTAAAGTCTTCTGAATCAGAGAATTCAAATTCGGCAATGAGGTTGAATTGTACTCATTCCACAAATTTACAGGAATCTATATACCACTTGGGCCGTGGTGGCTCAGAGGTTAAGACGCTGAGCTGCAGACTGGAAGTTCTATAGTTCAGCAGTTTGAGACCCTACTGCCGCATGACGGAGTGAGCTCCCATCTGGCCCCAGCTCCTGCCAACCTAGCAGTTCAAAAGCAAGAAACTGCAAGTAGGTACCACTTTGGTGGGAAGGTAAGAACATAAGAGATGCCAATGTTGGATCAGGCCAAAGGCCCATCCAGTCCAACACTCTGTATCACACAGTGGCCAGAAATACCAGTGCCATCAGGAGGTCCACCAGTGGGGCCAGGACATTAGAAGCCCTCCCACTGTTGACCCCCCCCCAAGCACCAAGAAGACAGAGCATCACTTGCTCCAGAGTCCCTATCTATACCTTGTGGCTAATTGCCACTGATGGACCTCTGCTCCATATGCTTATCTAATTCCCTTTTGAAGCCATCCATGCTTGTAGCTGCCACCACTTCCTGTGGCAGTGAATTCCAAGTGTTAATCACTGGGTGAAGAAGTACTTCCTTTTATCCGTTCTAACCCAACCGCTCAGCAATTTCATGGAGTGCCCACGAGTTCTTGTATTGTGAGAAAGGGAGAAAAGTACCTCTTTCTCTACCTGCTCTTTCCCATGCATAATCTTATAAACCTCAATCATGTCACCCCTCAGTCATCGTTTCTCCAAGCTAAAGAGCCCTAAGCGCCTTAACCTTTCCTTATAGGGAAAGTGTTCCAACCCTTTTATCATTCGAGTTGCCCTTTTCTGCACTTTTTCCAAAGCTATAATATCCTTTTTAAGGTGTGGTGAC
This sequence comes from Gekko japonicus, assembly GCF_001447785.1. Taxonomy (NCBI): domain Eukaryota; kingdom Metazoa; phylum Chordata; class Lepidosauria; order Squamata; family Gekkonidae; genus Gekko; species Gekko japonicus. The sequence continues at coordinate 703,140 of NW_015165830.1, forward strand.
CAGAACTGCACACAGTATTCCAAATGAGGTCTCACCATTGATTTATATAGGGGCATTATGATATTGGCTGATCTGTTTTCAATACCCTTCCTAATAATTTCCAGCATAGCATTGGCCTTCTTTATTGCAGTCACACACTGTAACAGCGTTCCACGCGCCTCAGTGTTTAGTCATGCTGGCCACATGACCACGGAAATGTCTTTGGACAGCGCTGGCTCTTCAGCTTTGAAATGGAGATGAGCACCACCCCGTAGAGTCAGATTCGACTGGCTTTCAAGCAAGGGAAACCTTTACCTTTACTTTATATACCACTTGCAAAATGAGGGGCTTAATGGAAACTGGGCAATATGATAAAGGGAACACCAAACAAGGAGCCATCTAAGGTGTCATGGGCTGGGAACTCAGTGTGTGTCTGTCCTGCAAAGTTGACTGAGTCTCCAAATGTTGCAATTTCAGTTTACGTTTAACTATTTTGACACTATACCATGCATTCTACAATTTCTACTAAAAATGCAGTTTCATTTGCTTTTCTCTTTGAAAATATGTATACCAGCATCACAGTACATTACAAAGAAAACAAATGTTTGTAACATTTTCCTACATGCGTCTTTCATACTGACCAAACTTTTTTTTGCTTTATTTTTTATTCTTGGTGAGCATTGTGTGTGTGTGTGTGTGTGTGTGTGTGTGTGTGTGTGTGTGTGTCATGGTGACTTCTGGCAACCCTAGTGTGGCTAGAATGTTTCAGAGAGGTGGCATATTACCTGCCTCTGTGTTCCAGCCCTGGTATTCCTTGGAGGTCACACTTCCAAGTACTTGCCAGGGTTAGCCTTGCTTAGCTTTTGAGATCTGATGAGATTGGGCTTGCTTGGGCTATCCAGGTTAGGGCATACTGACCAAACTTTGACACATTGTCTTGCCTCTGAACTGTATCATCAACTGTTTTATGTCTCTGTTCTTATCTGTTCTTATCATCTAGTAGACTTTTGTATTTATTCTTGATTGTAGTTTACCAGCATTTTTATGCCAATAAAGGTCGAAAAGGTAAAGGTAACTCACTGCTCATTAATACCCATCACTGATTTAAAGCTTAATTTTTCAGCGCAGGTTTTTGGCAAGTCATTATTCAGGAAGTCACTTGACATTCATTTCTACTTTCCCCAGTAGCCTGTTTGAACCTTAACTGAATGGGGATTTGGATGATACAAGAAAGGGGACCCCGGGGGGGAGGAGCAGGGGGAACTCCACTTAGAGCAGGGGAGGAGGAAGAAGCAGGTAAGCTTCCCCCCCATCCCATCGGTTCCCCCGTCTCCTCCACCCCCCCTCAACTACCACCCCCCCCGGCTCACCGCCCCCCCGTTCTCT
>NW_015165830.1:705040-706444 GCF_001447785.1 Gekko japonicus
CGCGGCTTGCAGCCGCCGGGCCTCGCCGGTCTCCCTCCCCCGCCGCCACTGCTGGGCCTCACCGGTCGCTCGCTCCCTTCCCCCCGCACTGAAGCCAGGTAGGTCGCAGAGCATTCCCTGCGCATGCGCAGGGAACGCTTTTTTAGTTTTGGGGGGATTTAAATATCCCCCCGATAGTTTTTTAAAGTTTTCAGATTTTTGTGCACACCTGGGGACCGTCCCACGTGTGCACAAAAATCTCCCTGCCCCCCAGGTGCTATCCGCACACCAGGGGGTGACTTGGCTATTAGATATATAGATTAGGTACCAAAATTCCATCCATGCTGTACCTTATAGTGTTCTTACACTTATGCCCCATACAGAAGTTGTAGTTTTGGGAAATTTATGCATCGGGGCAAAGGGGCTAAATAAATCATTGAAATCTTCTATCTGCTACTGGAAAACACCTTTACAAAGACTTATTTTATGTTTAACGAGTTTTTGCTGGAGTCAGGGAAAAGAAAACAGACTGGCTATTTTTTAAAAATGGCGACGATCCGTGTTGTTTTTTTCCTGCCTGCGTAGTTGAGCATTGACTGTTGTTTACAGACTGTCTGCTAGGGAGCGAAATGGCTCTCTTGACTGAGGCTGAAGAGAGAGTCTGTTCGATAGAGGTACAGATATTGCAGCTGTCCAATGACTTCTGGGATAGCTGGAAAAGGCAATTAGTAGCAGAGAAAGTTGCCATTGCGGTTTTATGGGTGCTGGAAGAGATCTTTGCCGGAACTGAGAACCAGGAGATCAAATTACCAGATGCACAAAATCAGCAACCTCAGATGACGTCAGATGGAAAGCGACACGACTTCTCTCAGCACCCGACTTTTACAATGAAAGACTTATCCAGCTATTACTTACTACTGTTCAGAGATTGCCTACTATGGGACTGCAAGATATAGCTCGGCGTTTCCAGGGCTGAAGAGAGAAGGTGGTCTGTGCTCTCACACAATTAAGACTTATAGAGACCAAAGACACAAAAAGGTGGATATTATGAAGAGGCATTTCCAAAAGAAGCAAGAGAAACTGAAATATTTTAAATAATCTGAAGCAGCATTCTCTGACTGTTTATATGGATTCAACTGGCTGATGAGATAAAGATTTACTTAAACTGGAACCTTTAAACTGTTAAGAACTGTTTGTCTACTTTGTGGTTGTTCTTTTGAATAATATTGACATTTGAAAGTCAACTGATTTATGAATATAACTTGAAGCAATATATCTTGAATATTAATATTGTTTTAACTGATGAAAGTTCTAAAGAATGGCTATTTAAGTGGAAACCATTTATTTACTGTATCTGCAATGTCAATTGAAGGATGATAAAAAGATATGGGCAATTTGAACCTTCTAGAGACAAACTGTAGGGAA
>NW_015165830.1:706736-723412 GCF_001447785.1 Gekko japonicus
TGGTTCCCCCCCCCCCGTTTCACTCGTCTTCAGCGGTCCGCTTCTATCCTCATGCGCATGCCTAGACGCTGCTTGCTTGCAAGAAGATGCCTCGCTATTTACTGTACCGTTATCTGCTTCAAGGTCACAGGTGTTAGAACGGAGTACTCTGTGCTTTACTTTTAATGAGGGGAAACTGTGAGAACTGCTTTGCAATGATAACAACCTAGCCGTTGCTTTCTCAGGGAATTAGGCGCGTAAAACTGTTCTTTGGCTCGAGCGGGAATTATAATCATTGGCTGTCACCATTATGAATTTGCTTTATGCTTTCCAGCTCTGTGAGTTGGTTCAGGCCAAAGGCCCATCCAGTCCAACACTCTGTGTTACACAGTGGCCAGAAATACCAGGTGCCATCAGGAGGTCCACCAGTGGGGCCAAGACATTAGAAGCCCTCCCACTGTTAACCCCCCCACACACACCAAGAAGACAGAGCATCACTTGCCCCTATCTATACCTTGTGTCTAATAGCCACTGATGGACCTATGCTCCATATGCTTATCTAATTCCCTTTTGAAGCCGTCCATGCTTGTAGCCGCCACCACTTCCTGTGAACATAGAGGTTCTATTTAGCCCTTCACAGTTATCCTTTGAATTTTTCAAATCCTTTAAAATTCAATCTGAACTACTAGCGACCATCATCACACAATCCTGACCCAACCATAATAAATTTCAGCACGTACTTTAGAGTTCTGGTATAATGAGAAACATCATTTTGTTGTTGTTATTGTTTCCCTCTATTCATTAGCAGCTCTGCCAAAATAAAGGTTAGCAACAACACTAAAGGATTTAGTTGATAAGAAATAAGGGGGGGGGGGGGGGTTACTATTACAAATTCCTTTGGGATAGCTGGCTTAGTCTGTTGCAGCAAAACCAAAGCACAATTCCTGAAAGCCTAGCAGGGGGGCTGCAAAAATGTATGCTCTAAAAATGTGATAATCGTTAAGGGATTACAAAACTGTTCTCTGGAACAAACGAGCGCCTGCTGCTTTTTGCTTTACTTGCCCACCCCTCCCTGTTACCTGCTATTCTCGCGTCACCTTACATCCCACTCCCTTTATACTCCAGCCGCTCCCACGATCATAGATCCAACCTCCCTACTGTGCAAATCGTCCTACAAGAATTAGATCGGAAGCCAAAAACCCAACAGCACTACAGCTCCGTCCTACAGATCGGAAGTGGCGTATGAGAATAGCCGGCAGAGCGGCTGTAATGCTAAGTACCATAGAGATAGGAAAAAAGATTCGCAGTCCTGACCGGCACTTCCGGTCTCAAACCGAACTGGCGCTTCACTCTAGTTTCCAACCCGAAGTAGACGGGGCTTTCAGTCATAGAAATAAGAAGGGATAGAATGTCGCCATTTTGCCTCCAGAGAGGACCACAGCCTCTGGCCAGTTTCCATTTTTACCGGAAATTCAGGCTGTGTGTTGCTATTTTTCGTACGGAAGCCCCCCTCGGGGGTGGGGTGGTTGCGCAGTGGCGTTCTAAGCTGGTTTGCAGTCATGGCGGGCATGTCGGTGAAGAAGCGGCTGACTAAGCCATTCTTGTTCGGGAGCCTTTTGTGCGCTTTGGCCATCGCCTTCGTGTACAGGTGCAATGCCAAAGGGGGGGCGGGGCGGCTGGCTTAGTGGGAGGAGTCGGAGGAAGGAACGGCGGTACAGAAATGGGGGTGCTGTTGAGGTTGGGTGTGTGTGTGTCTCTGCTAACTCTTAATTAAATTGCTTTGTTGATATTATTTAAACACAGCTGCTGTGAGCGTAATGGGCTGGCGGCTAATAAATATTTTAAATGGTGCCTTCCGCCCGCCCTGATTGTAAAATAAATATTTGAAAGTATCCCTCATTACTCTCGCAAGAGCCCTCAGCCCCCAAAGCACACACTAATAACCTCGCCAAAGAATGGCTGGAGGTATTTTGTCACCCCAAGCAACGTACACTGATTCCCTTATGGACCAGGGCCGCTGCTGTTTGGGTCCACTTGGAGAGTCTGGTGGTTTGGACCTGTCTGACAGCAGGACTCCGGAGGGGATGCAGATCGCTTTCCTCCTTCTAATAGCTGGGAGTCAGCCAAATCCTCACTGTGCTGCCCCAAGCAGTTCCTTGGGTGGCTAGGCGGGAGAACCAACTTGGCAAGATTCTCCTCCCACACAGCTCTTCAGGGGAACTTCTGTAAACCCTCGCCTGTTTAACCAAATACCCCAAGCACCAGTGTTATTTGAACTGGAATTGACACTGGACTGAGCTGTATAGTTGCATGCTATATAGTTGAATTGCTAATCTGATATACATGATGTATGTGGACAGAGAGGGACCAGGACCAAAAGTTAATGGAAGTTCAGAATCATTCATTGCAAAGGTTTACAGGTTTTCCAGTTGATGGGAATGTATATACTGCTCTATACTGATGAGGGTGAGAGGAGGCTCAGGGACACCTGCCTTATAAGATAGGAAAGCTTGCTGAACTCTCCGTGTGCCTGTGTTTGCCCTGTGTTTACTGTAGACATCGGTTTTTCCCTGAGACGGAGGAGCTTCGTGCCCAGGAGTGTCAGCGCTATGATGAGAAGCGCCAAGAAGTGCTGCGGAGGCGCCAGCAACAACTGGCTGAGATAGCATGGAAGAGAAGTTCCTCTTAGAGGGCCTTTAATGCTGACAGGAACAGAAAACTGACTGCCCTGCTGACTAAATGGACCAGGTGGATCTTCTCACGCACCTACAACATTTGAGCTCATGATGGTCAATCAGAGAGAGATCAGATTTGCACATGGGTGCAATTAGATGACGTCTGATTTTGGTAGGGAAATGCTATATATTCATGACTTGAATCCTCCCCCTGCACTCTTCTGTATTTGATTTTACCAGTAATACATTTAGAATCACGGTATAATGATATTTTATCTTGCTCCCACCATTTGTTTGCAGTTTAAGTAAAAAAGTAGTAAATCTGGATTATGCCTCTGAATATTAGTCATGGGGAGAGGGGCAGTGAGGAAGGACTGTTGCCTCCTTGCCTTGTTTATTGGTTTTCTGGAAATCTGAGTGGCCTCTGTTGGAAACAGGGTTGCCAAGTACTTACCGCAATCCGGCAGGGGACACATGCTCCTCGGCCAGAACACGTCTCCCTGTAGCACACCATGCTGTCGCCAGGAAATGACGCTGGCCAACGCTCTGGCAATGGGGCTGAAAACTCGATGGTACCATCAAGTTTCTGGCCCCATTTCCAGAGCGTCACCCGGCGTCACTTCCTGGCGATGGCATGGTGCGGCGCGTCTGTTGTCCCCGCAGGAATGATCCTGCAAAGACGTCTTTGTCCCCCGCCGAATCATGATAAGTACTTGGGAAGCCTGGTTGGAAATAGGATGCTGAACTATATGGACCCCTGATGCTGCAGGACCATGATGTGTACAAAGCATGTTCATTGGGAGAATGAAGGCTAGTAAGTGTGCAATTCACCAGAAAGATCGTACTAAGCTTAAGTGAATGAGAATTGTACAAGTCCACCATCGTTTTCTTTTGCTTCTCCTACTCCCTTCAGTGGTCTTGTGTAAGACACTTTCCCAATTGATTGTACCTCAAAGACAGTTGAATGATGAAGAAAAAAGGAAGGAAAAGGAAGGAAGGAAGGACTTCTATATATCTAATGTCTGTTTATAGATGAAAAATTTCCAGAAGTGTTGAAGCCATGGGGAAAAAACTTTTTCCTGTTTTCCCCCCCTGGGGAACAGAAATTTTGGGGGAAATTGAAATATATGCAACTTTTATGATCCTATCAGACCTAAACTAATTTTACTGCTTTAACAATGTAAAATGCATAATTTGAAACTTACTTAGCATATAAAACTGCAATATTTGATATTGTTGGATTAAAAGTTATAAATGCCTTAGTTTTGTACAAGCAAACTTGCAACTATACCCAATAATTGAGAGAAAACTGCAAGCTGATGCACCTTATGCTATTGTAGCACATTAACCTTAATTTTTTGCTATCTGACAGAGTGAAGCTCTCAGTGAAACTTCAGTTTTCTTCAGAGGCTTTGGTGCATTTTCAGCCCCACCTCTTTCTGATTATTTTCTTCCTCCTGCAATAAGCTACTTTTTATGCAGTCTGTGGTAAATTTGTCACAATGGTTTGAGGGAGAGGTCAAAAGGACAACAGAAGGCATACAACTGTTAAGAAGCAATGAGAGCCCTACATTCTTCCCTCATGAAGATTCAGTATTCTTCTAGGTGCAGAAATGGCAACCTTGTCTTTAAAAGCATTTCAGTTACTCTAAAAGAGAAAATATTTCATGAGGTTTTTTTTTCAGTACTCCCCAAAATTTCCAATTTCTGTTGGGAGAATTGGGAGGCAAAGGCCTTGGGGAACAGGTGGGGTTTCCCCAATTTTTTTAGGGCCTTCACATCTCTATGTCTGCTTGGCCAATTTTTCATAGAGAAAAATGGATGTGTTACAATCTGGAACAAGAGGAAGGCATTTGGAAAAAATGGTCTTGGAGGTATTTTAGATCAGACAGATAATGGCAGTACCAGCAGTTATGTAGGACAACAGGACTTCATTGACTCTAGGCCAATCAAGGAAAATATCTTGGAGGAACTCGAAGTTGCCATCCCTTTCCTCACCCCAGACTTTTGGGACAATGTGATCTAAGTTTTGAGGATTGTCATAATGCCATTGTCTTATTGAGCTGGCCCTGCTGAGAATATATCTTATAATGTCCTTTTCAAATTTCAGTTTGAGTTCACTTGTGTGTGGAGGGATGTGTACAATTTAAAGTACCAAAGGTATACATGGAGGTTTTATGATCCAGTAACCTTGTTAAAGCCAAGCAGGTATGGGGCTTTATCAGTTTTTGGTTGGAAGACCTATTGGAAATCCTGTGTAAATCATCTTGAGTTCTATGATAGGTGGGATATAAATAGAATTATTATCAATAATAATTACTCATTAAGGAGAAACATGACATCAACTTGTGGGGAAAATGGACAAAATGTTTGTTTTGTGAATTCTTAAAATAAATTGATTCTGAGTATCTGTGATATTTCTTTAAGGAGTAATGAAACATTTTAAATTTGACCACACTTCTCAAGTACTCTAAAAACTTAATGTTTTAGTCTGTCATAGTCCTGTGATTAAACATGTCTTCTGCAACAGCACACCACCTATGATGACTTTGGAAAGGATAGTTACATTGGAAGAAGGCAATGGCAGCAGGGAGTGACTTCTAATTGGCTGGTTTTCCCAGCTTTACCCATTTTTAATTCTGTATAATAAAACTAGTTGGTTTTTTTTGTGTTACCCTGTTTACAACTTTTGATTAAAGTTTTATTTTCCTGTCCTCCTCCTAGAAACCCTGAAGAATCTCCCTCTGTTTCAGGTCTTGACAATCAACCAGGAACTTCTTTTTATACTGTAACAAATGTATATGGCTGACTTGGAGCAACACTTCCTAAACTCCTACCCACTCACACCTCTGTTATAACTGCAATACATTGATGTATCACAAGGGAAACAAAATGATAAGGCTGTGAGGTATTTGCGAGCTACTTCGCAGATAAAGTCTTGTCACTTGTCCGCCATGACCTCTCTGCCACAGCTGAAACAGTACATGAACTGGAAGCCCCTTGGCTGTCTTCCAGTCCAGCTCTGAAGCCCACCATCTGCCTCCTTGGTCTGTGTCCATCTTGGCTTGTTAAAGCCCATGGAGACAGAATTCAGGCTCTATTGCAGGATTGTGGGAGCCAGGACTTTTCCTGGGACCCCCCAGTTCCCCTGAGTTCTTTCATTGGTTGTGTGGAGACTGGCAATGGGAGACTAGAATGGGAGATTGCTGTATTACAAGCTATTACAATACTCAGGGCTTAACAGAAATGGAACCCCCAGGGCTTAACAGAAATATTGGGTTCTGCTAAGTCACTCAGTTCTTGCATCTGTTAACTCTTTTATTATCTGTGTGCTAATGTGCTGCTATTCACAGGTTGTACCCACTGCTTTAATCCAGTCTTAGCTCAGTTAGTTATATATGTTGACGCCAATTATCCCTTCCTGGCAACCTACCCCCCCCCCCCAATATGTAATGGCTTATTTTATTTATTTATTTATTTATTTTTCTCAAATTTCTACCCCGCCCTCCCAGCCAAGGCTGGTTCAGGGCGGCTTACATAAAATCAGCATATAGTTGCAATAAAACAATTAAAACATTTAAAACAATGCTAAAATTAGTTAACAATAACACAGTAGGTGCTAGTATTGTTGTTGCTGGATCAATGATGGCTACCATATTAGTTCTTTCTTCCCATAATCGGCTCCTAGATCTACTTCAGGTGTCTTCCAGGCAGTTGGCACAGGCTGATGTTATAAAGTCCAGAGACAGCAGGGCTTCCTATCCCTCAACAGCTAGTTGTTAATGACTCGGGAGGGTCAATCGACTCTGGGCCCCTGAGCGCAGTGCTCTCTGGGGAATATGTGGGGAAAGGCGGTCCCTCAGATATGTAGGCCCCTGATGATATAGGGCTTTAAAGGTAAGAACCAGCACCTTGAAATGAATTTGGTATGCTATCAGCAGCCAGTGCAATGCCTTTAGCACAGGCTGGATGTGCTCCTGAATTGGGAGTCCCATCAACAGCCTGGCCGCAGCATTTTACACCAGCTGCAGATTTTGGATTTGAGACAAGGACAGCCCCATGTAGAGAGCATTACAGTAGTCCAATCTCGGGGTGACCATTGCGTTGATCACTGTTGCCAAGTCGTTGAGTTCGAGGAAGGGAACCAACTGCCTGATCAAAGATGATAAAAGGCTGATTTGGCAGTGGCTGCTACCTGGGCCTCCATCATTAAGGAAGCATCCAGGAGCACTCCCAAACTCCTAACCTCCAGCGCTGGCACCAAAGGCGCCCCATCGAAGGTTGGAAGAGGGATCCCTACCCCCAGACCACCCCGGCTCAGGCAAAGGACCTCCGTCTTCGTCGGATTCAGTTTCAGCCGCCTCAGCCTAAGCCAACCAGCCATCGCTTGTAACACCCTATAGATCTTCCAGTTTGGAGGCAGACTGATCACCCAACAACAGATTGAGCTGGGTGTCATCTGCATACTTGTGACATCCCAGCCCATGCCTCCGGGCAATCTGGGCAAGGGGGCGCATGTAGATGTTAAAGAGCATCAGTGGCAACACTGCCCCTTGAGGCACTCCACATTCTAGTGGGTGCCTCTGGGATAGCTGACCCCCTAGTGCCACCCTTTGTCCCCGACCTTGGAGTAAGGAGACAAGCCACTATAAGGACAGCCCCTGTACCCCAGAGTCGGTGAGGCAGTGGAGAAGTAGCTGATGGTCGACCACGTCAAACGTTGCTGACAGGTCTAACAGCAACAGCACTGCCGATCCACCGCGATCCAGGTGCCTTCGCAGGTTGTCTGTGAGGGCCACCAGTGCTGTCTCTGTCCCGTGTCCCAGGCGAAAGCTGGACTGGAAGGGGTATAGAGTGGAAGTGTCATCCAAGAAGCCCTGTAACTGTGTGGTCACAGCCCTCTCTTTATCTTGCCCAAATAGGGCAAGTTGGAGACTGGCCGATAGTTTGCCAATTCAGCCGGGTCCAAGGATGGTTTTTTCAAGAGAGGGTGGACCTCTGCTTCCTTAAGTGCCCCAGGGAACTGCCCCTCCAGGAGGGAGTTGTTGACAATCTTCTTTGGGCACCTCAAAATCCCTCATGGCCAGCTTTAATTAGCCATGAAGGGCACGGATCAAGGGAGCAAGTGGTAGGGCGTACAGTTAGGAGCAACTTGTCAACTTCCTCTAGGTTGAGCAGGCCGAAATGATTCATAACCTAACTAGAAGACGTGCATGGAGCCTTAAGCTCACTCACTGTATCAACTGTGGTGGGGAGATCACGGTGGAGCAACAAGACTTTATCTGCAAAATAGCTCGCAAAAGCCTCACAGCTAATGTCCAACTCCCTAGCATTTGGTTTGCCTTGTGGCAAAACAGTAATGGACCGAATCTTTCTAAATAATTGTGCTGGGCGTGAGTTTGCAGATGCAATTGCAGCTGCATAATATTCTCGCTTAGTGGCTTTGACTGCCATCTCATAGGACCTCATAAACGTCCTATAGGATGTTTTTGTAGCTTCGTCGTGGGCGCGATGCTACTGTCTCTCTAGCTGTCTTAGCCCTCACTTCATCAGCTGCAACTCCTGGGTGAACCATGGAGCAAGCTTAGAGTGAGGGCGTCGGGGGATGATCTTGTTGATGGCTGTCGAGAGTCGGTTATGCCAATCCTCTACAAGCTCATCTAACGAGCCGCCAGGGGGCTTTGGATCCCGGAAAGCCATTTGAAGCCGCATAGGGTCCATTGGGCTCCGCAGGAGAGCCAATATAGGCTCGTTGACCAAACAGGGCTTCAGTGAGACATTCAGATGGGCCTTCAAGGTAAGGTGGTCCGACCATGGCACTGCCAAAGCAGCAATCCGGTCCACTTTAACCCCCATCGTGAAAATCAAATCAAGCAGATGCCCAGCTCAGTGAGCGGGAGTCATCACAAGTTGAGAGAGTCCCAGTGCCACCATGGACGACACCAGGTCAAGTTGCCTGAGGACATGTTATTGGCATGGACATTGAAGTCACCCAAGACTATCAGTCTAGGGTGTTCCAACACCCAGCCTGATACGCCCTCCACCAGGGATTGTAGGCTATTGGTCGGTGCATTGAGCAGTTGGTACACCAGCCAAATTGCCACACTCTCCCTGGTTTCCCACACCAAGCCAGCACATTCTATGCCTGTGATCCTCAACGGCGGGAGCGCCTGGAAGGAGTAAGCCTCTTGAATGAATACTGCCACTCCTCCCCCCGCCCCCAGTCCATGATTGGTGAAGGACCAAGAACCCAGGAGGGGCCAACTGGGAGACAGCTACCGTCTCCCCCTTTCGTACCGAGGTCTCAATCACACACGCCAGGTCTACTGCTCTAGCAGAAAGTCCTGAAGGACTGTGGTCTTGTTATTTATAGACCTGATGTTACACAACGCCAATGTCGGAGAGGGGTCAATCATCCTAGCCCCACCACCTACTATCTTTGGGATGGGACACAGGCTGGAAGGGGGCCATGCTTCTCTATTTCTCCATCCCCTTCCCTTAACTCCATACCTGGGCCCACCACTATACTTTCCCCTCCCCAGGAGCACTGGAATCGCTTGCCCGGTCATCATCTCACCTGCTGGTCTGTTTCAATGTATCTGGAAAAGTGTGCTTTGTTGCTTCAGACCAACATGGCTACCCACCTGAATCTGTGTTTCCTAGTTAGGAGGGGGGAAACACTAAGGGAGATGTGCACTCAGAGCTTGAAATGTGGTGGTGACTGGTAGTGAGGTAGGATAAGGTGTTAGTGGTACTTTACCAAGTGAGACTAGGGAACTGCAGGTCAATTTGAAACAGGAAAACCCTAAATATAACTAATCTACTACCCTTCATTTAAAACGAGATAATGTATCAAACAGTAGGCTGCCCTGTGCCCACCAATTTATCCCAAAGCCCATTTTGCCAACTCAGATACTGATAATTTCCCAGAATCCTCTCTTCCACTGGCAGAAGTGCCTTGCCTGTATACAAAAATTAGCCGGAATCCAACCCAATGTAAAACCTTATTAATGGAGAAATGCTTCCTTTAAATTCACACGGAAAAGTTATGGAGAAATAACAAGATCTAAAACACAGAACTAAATTTACATTAGTGATCCCAGACAACAACAACAAAACCTTTCTAACAAAAGATGCTTTACTACTTAGGGTTTTTAAAAATTGTTTATTTAGAAAAGGCAGAAAAGGGCTGAGGTCCCTTCTCAAATGTTTTGTTCTGAGAGGAAAAACATTCCCTTAACCAGAAACCAAAAGCATTAAACCTTGTGTGCATTACCATTCAAAGATCTTGCATTAGTTCACTTTAGTGCTGTCAGTTTTTTAAAAGTGCATTTGACCTTTAAGTATCATAAAAAGACAACTACATATATGTTTTGCAGCAATATTGTTCGGGAACAAACAGTAACAAACCGGCAGTGGCCACAGCCTTGAAACCAGTCCCTTACAAACAGCTTTGGGGTAGCAGCCTATATCAATTTCATGTTTCTGGTCTACTGTTAAACTCTTACAAAGACTTGTTCCTTGGGTTCCATTCAGTTCCATGAACAGCCTTACAGCAGGCTAATTAAATGGCTATGAAATTGACAGAAATGTTAAATCTCATGAATCCTTGAGATCCATTGTGCTGAAGATCCTGGAGTGAAGAATTCCAGTTTAGAGCCTGAGTTTTAGTAGAGAGGAATGACAAATGAGAACAAGTGCCTCCATCTGCCTTGCTGTGTGCTGAGGAAGCACAGTGCATCTAGAGTTGCTTACTGAAAGCTACTGAGCCAAATGCGATAGGATGGCTTAAGCAAAATCTCTGTACATCCTCAACACTAAAGTAGTGCAAGTTTGCTACTGGAGTAGGAGTGACACGAAGAGGGTCCTAATGTACCCGGTTTTCACAGGCAAGCTTACCACTGAATCTGAAGGACCCTTCACAGGGAGTAAAGCCTTATTAAATAGCCTTGCATAGGATTCTAGGTAGACCTGTTTAGGATGCCACTGTTAGTTTGAGATTGTTTAGACCATTTTTGCTAGAGATACTTAGGACTCTAAGGCTACACACACGCAAAAGGAAGTCTCACGGAACTTGGTGGGACATACTTCAACTAACAGAAGAGAACCTTTCCTGCATCAGACCAAAGGGTAAGGTTACCCAGCTCAAGGTGGAGCCTGGCGTCCTCCCAGAATTACAACTGATCCCCAGATTACAGAGATCAGTTCCCCTGGAGAAAATGGCAGCATGGAGTCCGGAAGAAACAGAAGTTCTGGCGTGACATCCCTGCTTGGCTCCCTCCCCTCCCCAGGCACTGCTTCAAATCTCCAGGAATTCCCCACCCCAGAGTTGGCAACCCTGATCCTTCACTCTCCAGATATGGCACATTATTTTACCCTTAAAATGATTGGAAGAACAGACTAATCCTGAGGGTTCGGTTTGGTATATGGCTACTGGGAAGACAATGGGGCACTGTGGCTTTATTACCTAATTATAACATACATACACCATACAAAGCGTATCTGTAAGTGTGCACCTACAGACTAACCCTTCTTTTCAGTGGAAGCCCTGAGTCAGTAAACAGAACCCCCCCCCCCCTTTCTATCAGCTTCAAGGCAAGCTCACGAGTTTCATTATACAGTCAGAAAGCAAAATAGATTTCAAGCCACCCTCTTTGAGAAGTCCCTCCCTAAGTAGAAAAGGGTGACGCTGCAGTCACACACACTAAATAATCCACTTTCAATGCGCTTTCCAATTGGATTTTGCCAGTTCACACAGTAAAAGTGCACTGAAAGTAGATTGAAAGTGGATTATTTAGTGTGTGTGACCGCATCCTAAATGACCGGCCTCCTCTGACAGTATTTGCTTGTGTACACACATTTTGGCTATGACTAAGCGCAGTAACAGTGGGAGACAACCAGATCTGATGGATGGGGCATAATTTTCTGGGAAACTCTCCCATATAAGCCCCATTGAGAGGAATGTGACAACCATGTTCTTGTGCAACTCTCATTCATGTCAATTACGTGTATGCAGGAAAACTTCCCAGTAGATTACGCCTTGAATTACTTAATCGAGAAGGAGGTCCCATTGGGATTTTCTGCCTCAAATATCAAACTCTCTTCGGTTGGCCCTACAGACATAGGCCCCCAATTTGGCCCTCAAGTGGATTAATGTAGGTCTATCTGGCTAGACCCCAACAACTGTATAACTGGGCTACCTCCTGATGCCATTGATGACCTCTCACAGCTTTCTGTTTTAGAAAATACTAGAGTCCCTAGACAGTGTTCCTTTCCATTTGAAACCATTTCAGACTTTCGTCTTTCTAAATACCTTAAAACATGCTAACAACCTTCAGGTCAGTGTTTTCAGAGATAGCAGAACTAGAAGAACAGAATGTAAGATGAGGGGCCGGAATCATGAAAAGCAAGCAAGGCGAGGAGAATTAAAGCAGAGTTGTATTCCAGTTCAAACACTGCTATTTTGACAAGCATTGGAAGAGTGGATCAATTCTGGAGGACTTGGCAAAGCTAGCTAACTCTGGCAGCCAGCTCAGCAAACATCTTGGGTGGATTTTAAGGCTGGCCTTGGCATCAGTCACTCTGCAGGAAGGAGATTCCAGAGCGGTTGCCATTTCCCTAACCACCTACTTCTGCAGATCATTTTAGAAAACCGTAACCTTCAGACAAGAGCAGGGAAAGTGTGTCTTCATTTTTGACCTTTTGCTTTGTGCGTGCTTACATCTAAGGCTGGCACTGGTCATCCTTGATATTCCTGTATAAGCATTCACATACACACAGATGACCAAATTACCCACGTGTAATTATCACCCTCATATAGCTTATGTAAATCTTCTGAGTTTGCTCTAGATAGAGCCTTGTAGACTTCCAAGGGTGAAGATGCCCCACTGGAGATAAACCTAAACATACCTCTCCACTGGCATGCATACAATTGCCACGGTTTGGTAGGCTTGGAAGGTATTCCTGGAAAAACAACATGGCCATTCCTTTTTATCAGCCCTGACCTTTTATTTTCTGCAGCGTAGATCAAAAGGGGTTTAAGACACCATTGGTGACCCATATGCAGGCACTTTGGAGTAGGTTGGGTTTGCTATGCTCTGTGGCTTCAGTTTTAAGCCTTTACAGTTCTTGAAAATACCCTAGAAATGCAGAAATAATTGACTTTGGTTACTTCTAGTACATATAACCCCACCTGTTCCTCATCAGGCTGCTGAAAGTGGAAACATACGAAACTGATTTCACAGGAGCCCGCCTCAAAGTGTGTGGCAAGCATGAACATTTCCGTGCTATATTCGAAGACCCCAGCAGTATTAAAAACAAGATATCCTCCCTGGTGCTTGGGGGGGGGGGGGAAGTGACCAGTCGATTTCATCGTGAGTTTAGTGGTATTATTCTGGCTGACGTGGTATTATTCATTCATTGGTACGCTTATGCCACTCTATCAGGAAGCTACTGCAGTGATTACATAAACCAATGGATGAAGTCCTTCCAGTCTTAAAAACCAAAATGTATCACAAGTAACTGATAATATAAATGGTTAAGCTTCAAGTAATGCAGGTGTCAGATGGGACAGTGATGATCTTTGCCCACCCCATGGCTTGCAGCATGTCATTTTTTTTTCTGCAAAAGGCTCTTTGGCTTTCTGCATGCTCTTCAATGTACATCTTCTGATCTGGATTCTTCATCTAGAAATCAGGGCTCCACACAGCCAAGCAGAAGATCACAACAGAGAGGAGGCTGGCATCTTAGAAAGGAGGAACTGTACTTTGGGGGGTTGTGTTTTTTGCTCCTCTGCTTTCAGAGCTCTTGCATTAGCAACATCCAGCTCCTCTGGATTCAGATGCTGGTCACATAAATGACTGCAGGAGATCGATTCTTCTCAGGCCCAAGTTCCATTGGCACTTCTGTATATTTGCCTCTGGAAGGGTTCTCAGGAGTTGGATTATGAGTCTCCGTCAATCTATTCTTTGCTTCCATGGTGCAAAAGCTAAAACCCATGAACAGAGCTGCTGTCACCATGAAGAAGCTAGAAGCATAGAAGACATAACTAAAATGGCCTGTAAGGTCCACAAGAAGACCTGTAACACAAGAAGGTAAAAGCTCAGTCAACACATCAATGGTGGCCAACGTTTTACTATGATCCCTATCTTCTTCAAAGTGCACTGCAAACTATGTATGGCCTCATTCAATAGAGAATACAGATGCCTGTATGGAGAAACCTGAGGAATGTGCCCCTCCCCCATGCACTGAAAACTTATTATTTTAATGTATTACACCAGTTTAACCAGGGCTTTTTTGTAGAAAAAGTCCAGCAGGAACTCATTAGCATAATAGGCCACACCCAGAAGCAGAAACTCATTAGCATATTAGGCCACACTCCTGACTGCACCATTCATTAGCATATTAAGCCACATTCCCATGTTACCAGAAGTGTGGTCATCCAGCCACAACCACCTTTTGCTTTTTATTCTGTTTACCTTGTTTGTGGTCAAAACCAGGGCTTTTTTTGTAGTAGGAACTCCTTTGCATGTTAGGCCACCGCCCCCGAATGTAGCCAATCCTAATGAGTTTCTGCTATTGGGTGTGGCCTATTATACTAATGAGTTCCTCCTGGGTGTGGCCAACTTGGGAGCCAGCCGGAACTCCGTTCCTGTGTGTTCCTGCCCAAAAATAGCCCTGAGTTTAACTATTATTGGTTTCTACCAAATGATCTCAGGAATTGTATTTAAAAGTACAAAGAATGCTCAGTCAGAGATCCCTTTCACAGAACTACAGTTCCCAGGGAGCTACAAGTTTCCAGGGAGAAGGAATGATCATTTCTTGAAATTGATAGTTTATATAAGCCCAAGTTCTCATGTTCCAAAGTAATTAGTCTTCATTACAAGGTCGTTGACAGCCATCAATCCCTGTATCATGATTCCTAACCACACAGAACAGAGCTGTGCTTTGAGATTATATAGTCCAATGGATTGGGTATTGGAGTGGGCCCCCAAATCCCAGCTCAGCTATGGCACTGCTGTGGGGATTGAAGCAAATTAAGCATGCTAGATGTGATGGCCTGAATATAGACTGTGTCAGTAGTTCTCAACATATTTAGAAAGGTCTGTTTAGGTCTCAGTAATGTTACAAACTCTCAAATAGGTATACTGAATAGGGTATGTCCTCGCTTCCACCTACACCAGTGATGGCGAACCTTTTAGAGACCGAGTCCCCAAACTGCGACCCAAAACCCACTTATTTATCGCAAAGTGCCAACACGGCAATTTAACCTGAATACTGAGGTTTTACTTTAGAAAAAACAACTCATACATTAACTTAAGATGATCCAAACAAAGTAAGGAAAGCAATCCAAAATGCTTTCATTTACTTTAAATTATCTGGCAGAGAATCCCCCACTTTAATGATGGCCTGGGCCTGGCTGGGGCGATGGCACACGTGCCCACAGTACTCTTTCTTCACAACTTTGACTGCCATCTCATATAAGCTCATAAACATCCTATAGTTCTTGTAGCTTTGTCGCAGGCACGTCGCCACTGTCTCTCTAGCCGTCTTAGCCTTTTCTTCATCAGCCACAACTCCTGGGTATACCAAGGTGCAAGCTTAGAGCGAGGGCGCAGAGGGCGTCGGGGAGCGATCTCATCAATGGCTGCAGAGAGTCAGCTGTGCCACTCCTCTACAAGCTCATCTAACAAACTGCCAGGGGGCATCGGATCCCGCAGAGCCATCTGAAGCCACATTGGGTCCATTTGGCTCCGCGGGCAAGCGAAAATATGTTCGCTGCCCAAACAGGGTCGGGGTGAAACATCCAAACGGGCCCTCAGGGCAAGGTGGTCCAACCATGGCAGTGCCAAGGCAGTGATCCGGTCCACTGTAACTCCTGCCACGAAGATCAAATCAAGCGTGTGCCCAGCCCGGTGAGTGGGGGTCGTTACTTATTGGGGAGTCCCAGTGCTGCCATGGATGACACTAGGTCCGTTGCATGAGTGGAGGCCACATCATCTGCATGGACATTGAAATCGTCCAAGACTATCAGTCTAGGGTGCTCCAGTGCCCAGCCTGACACAGCCTCCATCAGGGACAGAAGGCTATTGGCCGGTGCGTTGGGCCTCCCACACTAGGCCAGCACACTCTATGCCCGCAATCTTTGGCCCTGGAGGAGTAAGCCTCCTGAATGAATAGAGCCACTCCTCCCCCCCGCCCCCTTGTCCGCGGTGAAGGACTGAGAAATCGGGAGGAGCTAACTGGGAGAGAGCTACTGTCTCCCCTTCTCGCACCCAGGTCTTGGTCATGTATGCCAGGCCTACTTTCTGCTCGAGCAGAAAGTCCCAAAGGACCATGGTCTTATTATTTATAGACCTGGCGTTACGCAACACCAATGACGGAGGGGGGCTCATTCGTCCTAGCCCCACTGCCGGCAGCCTTTGGGATGGGACGCAGGCTGGAAGGGTGCTGAGCTGTTCTGCTTCTCTGTCCTCTTCCTTTGTCTCCATGCCTGGTCCCACCACTATACTTCGCAAACCTCAGACCACTGGCAGAGCTGGTTGACACTTTTCAGGGCTTCAGACCACCAGTGGCCAGCTGGTGAAACCCCGCCCCCAAACAGAGATGTCGTGGCGTGATGATGTCACCCGGGAGTGATGTCATCACATCAGGGACACAGTGGGGGGAACGCCCTGGTTTGAGGACAAAACTCTATGGTAAATTTGCCTACAAACCACCGAGTTTTGCCTTCAAACTAGAGCATTGCTGGCGTGATGTCATCCCTTCCAGGTGACATCACATCGGGGATGTCCCAGAACACCCCCCAAATTCCCCCACTGGAGCAACAAGGGGGCCTGGCAACCCTAATCATAAAGTACTTGCTGCGGTGTGTGATTGTAATAATAAAGGTCACAAATAAATGTTGCATGTTTATAAACATGCTGTGAATAAGGGGGGAAAATATGAAACGTGACAGCCACTTTATAAAGGGCTAACTAGACACTGGCAAGTATCCAGACATCTGTGGCCTCCAGAGAGTGG